>NW_026294391.1:0-247514 GCF_007827085.1 Peromyscus californicus insignis
TTTTTCAGATTTCTTGTGTTCAATATGTATATTTTGGATATTAGACATTTATCATATAAAATTTTTGTTTTTATTAAGTTCTTGTGTTCAGTAAGTACATTTTTTATATTAGAACTTTATGAGATGAGCATTTTTGTTTTCTTTTTTGGATTTATTGTGTTCAATATATATATTTTTGATATTAGACCTTATATCATGTGAGAATTTTTGTTTTATTTATCTGATTTCTTGAGTTTAATATGTATGTTTGTATATTAGACCTTTATCAAGTGAGAATTTTTGTTTTATTTGTGTAATTATGTTCAATATGTATATTTAGGATATAAGATGTTTATCAGATCAAAATTTTGTTTTATTCAACTGTTTTCTTGAGTTCAATATGTACATATTTGGTGTTAGACCTATATCAGATGAGAAATTTCTATTATTTATTTGATTTTGAGTGGCCAATATGTATCTTTTGGGTATAGACTTTTATCAGGTGAGAATTTTTGTTTTATTTAATTTCTTGTGTTCAACAAGTATGTTTTTGATAGTTGATCTTTATCACATAAGAAATTTGCTTTCATTTTCTGATTTCTTATGTTCTTTATGTATATTTTGGATATTAGACTTTTTTCAGATGATGTTTCTTTTATTTACATGATTTCTTGTGTTTAATGTGTATATTTGGGATATTCAACCTTTATCAGATGAGAATTTTTGTTTCATCTAATTTCATATGTTCAATAAGAATATATTTGATATCTCATCTTTATCACATGAGAATTTTTTGTTTTTTTGATTCCTTGTGTTCAGTTTGGATATTTTTGGATATTAGGTTTTTATCAGATGAGAATTGTATTATTTAACTGATTTCTAGTGTTCAATATGTACATTTAGTATATAGACCTTTTTCAGGTGACAATTTTTGTTTTATTTAATGTGCTGTGTTCAATAAGAATGTTTTTGATATTTGATGATTATCACATGAACATTTTTTTCTTTTCCTGATTTTTTTTGTTCCATATGTATATTTTGGATATTAAACATTTATCAAATCAGAATTTTTGTTTTATTTAATTTCTTGAGTTCAATAAGTATATTTTGAATAAGACTCTTATCAGATGAGAATTTATGTTTTATGTGTGTGATATCTTGTGTTCAGTGTGTATTTTTGGAATACTAGCCCTTTATCTGATGATAATTTCTGTTTTATTTGTCTGATAATTTCTGCTTTATTTATCTGATTTCTTGTGTCCAGTATGTATATTTTGGATATTATACTTTTATCAGATGAAAAGTTTTGTTTTATTTATTGGATTTCTTGTGTTCAATGTGTATATGAGGAATATTAGACTTTTATCAGATGAGAAAATTTGTTTTATTTATCTTATTATGTTCAATATGTATATTTTGGATATTAGACCTTTATCATATGATAATTTTTGTTTCATATATTTGATTTCTTGTGTTCAGTATGCATATTTGGGATATTAGTTCATTATTATGTGATATTTTGTTTTATTTAATTTCTTGTGTTCAATATGTATATTTTGAATATCAGATTTCAGATCTTTATCTGATGAAAATATTTGTTTTTATGATCAAATTTCTTACGTTCAATAGGTAATTTTGATATTAGACCTTTATAACATGAGAAATTTTATTTTATTTAATTTCTTGTGTTGAATACGTATATTTTGGATATTAGACATTTATCAGATGAGATTTTTTTTGTGTTAGTTATCTAATTATGTCCAATAGGTATATTTTTGATATTAGACCTTTATCAGATGACACTTTTCCTTTATTTATCTGAACTCTTGAACTCAATATGTCTACTTTGGATTTCAGACTTTTATCAGATTAGAATTTGTTTTTTAATTTCTTGTGTTCAATAATTATATTTTTGGTATTATATATATCAGATGATAATTATTGTTTTATTTGTCGAATTATGTTCAACATGTATATTGTTGATATTAGACTTTCATAAGGTGAGAATTTTTGTTTTATTTAATTTCTTGTGTTGAATACATATATTTTGGATATTATACCTTTATCAGATGAGATTTTTTTGTGTTATTTATCTAATTATGCTCAATATGTATATTTTGGATATTGCACCATTATCAGATGAGAATTTTTGATTTATTTATCTGATTTCTTGTGTTCAATATGTATATTTTTATATTAGAACTTTATCCGATAGAAATATTTTTTATTTAATTACTTTTGTTAAATATGTATGTTTTGGATATTAGACTTTTATCAGATGTCAATTTTTGTTTTACTTATCTATGTTCAATATCATATTTTGGATATTAGATATTTATCAGATGAGAATTTTTGTTTTATTTAATTTCTCATGTTTAATAAGTATATTTTAGATATTAGAACTTTATCAGATAAAAATGTTTGTTTTCTTTAACTTCTTGTGTTCAATATGTATGTTTTGGATACTACACATTTATCAGATGAGAATTTTTGTTTCATTTATCTAAGTATGTTCCATAAGCATACTTTTGATATTAGACCTTTATCAGATGAGAAATTTTGTTTTATTTATCTAATTTCTTGTGTTCCATATGTATATTTTGGATATTAGATCTATTTAGAATGAGAATTTTTAATTATTTATCTGATTTCCTGGGTTCAATATGGATATTTTTGGACATAGACCTTCATCAGGTGAGAACTATTATTTTATTTAATTTCTTGTGTTGAATATGTATATTTTGAATATTAGACCTTTATCAGATGAGTTTTTTTGTTAGTTATCTAATTATGGTCAATATGTAAACTTTGGATATTAGAGCTTTATTGGATGAGAATTTTCCTCTATCTGAGCTCTTGAGCTCAATATGTCTACTTTGGATTTCAGACTTTTATCAGATGAGAATTTTTATTTTATTTAATTTCTTCTGTTCAATATGTATATTTTTTAACACTACAACTTTATCACGTTAAAATATTTTTATTTCATTTCTTGTGTTCAATATGTATGTTTTGGATATTAGATCTTTATCAGATGAGAATTTTTGTTTTTTTTATCTAATTATGTTCAATATGTACATTTTGAAAATTAGACATTTATCATATGAGAATTTTTATTTTACTTAACTAGTTATCTTCAGTTTGTATATTTCAGATATTATACATTTATCAGATGAGAATTTTTGTTTTGTTTTGTGATTTGTTGTGTTCAGTACGTATATTTTTGATATTAGAACTTTACCAGATGAAACTTTGTTTTATTTAATTTCTTGTGTTAAATAAGTACATTTTAGATATATGAATTTTATCAGTTCAAATTTTTGTTTTCCTTTATGATTATGTTCAATATGTATTTTTTGAATATTAGACATTCATCAGATCAGAATTTTTGTTTGGTTTTCTGATTTCTTGTGTCCAATATGTATATTTTGAATATTAGACCTTTATCAGGTGAGAATTTTAGTTTTATTTATTTGATTTCTCATATTCAATGTTGATATTTTTGATTTTAGAACTTTAGTGGTGAGAATTTTTGTTTTCTCTAATTTCTTCTGTTCTTTATGTGTATTTTGGATATTAGAATTTTATTCATTGAGATTTTTATTTTTTCTAATATTCAAAATGTTTATTTTGAATGTTAGACCTTTATCAGATGAGAATTCATATTTTATTTATATGATATCTTGGGTTCAATGTGTATATTTGGAATATTAAACATTTATTAGATTAGAATTTTTGCTTTATATTTATAATTTTTGTGTTCATTATGTTTATTTTTGGTATTAGACCTTCATCAGATGATAGTTTTTGTTTTGTTTATATGGTATCTTGGGTTCAATGTGTATATTTGGAATACTAGACCTTTATCAGGTGAGAATTTTAGTTTTATTTATCTGATTTCTCATGTTCAATATTTATATTTTCAATTTCAGAACTTGAAAGGGTGGGAAAATTTATTTAATCTAATTTCTTCTGTTCCATATATATTTTTGAATATTAGACTTTTATCAGATGAGAAGTTTTGTTTTATTTATCTAATTATATTCAATATGTATATTTTGGATATTAGACCTTTATCAGATGAGAATTTTCATTTTATTTATATGATATCTTGGGTTCAATGTATATATTTGGAATATTAAATGTTTATCAGATTAGAATTTTTGTTTTATTTATATAATTTTTGTGTTCATTATGTTTATTTTTGGTATTAGACCTTTATCTGATGATAATTTTCATTTTATTTAACTGATTTCTTGTGTTCAATAAGTATATTTTTGATATTTGACCCTTATCACATGAGAATTTTTGTTTTTTGTTTTGTTTTGTTTTGTTTGATATGTTTATTCTTGGTATTAAACCTTTATCAAATGAGGTATAATTTGTATTTTTGACATTTATCAAATGGTACATTTTGTTTTATTTATCTGATTTCTTGTTTTCAATATGTATATTTTAGATATTAGACTTTTATCAGATGGAATTTTCTTTTTATTTACTTAGTATATTGTGTTCAATAACTATATTTTGTATATTAGACCATTTTCAGATGTGAATTTTTGTTGTATTTATCTTAATTTTTTGTTCTATATGTCTATTTTGGGTATTAGTCCCTTATTAATGAGAATTTTTGTTTTAATTAATTTCATGTGTTCAATATGTATATATTTGTATTAGACATTTATCAGATGATTTTTGTTTTATTTACCTAATTATGCTACATATGTATATTTTTGATATTGGAACTTTCACAGATAAGATTTTTTTATTTTATCTGATTTCTTGTGTTCAATAGGTATATTTTGTATATTAGACATTTATCAGAACAGAATTTTTGTTTTATTTTATTTCTTGTGTTCAATAAGTATATTTTTCACATTAGACCTTTATCACGTGAGAATTTTGTTTTGTTTTTTGATTTATTGTGTTGTATATGTATGTTTTTAATATTAAACCTTTATCAGGTGAGAATTTTTGTTTTATTTATCTCATTATGTTCCGTATAAATGTTTTGATATCAGATTTTATCAGATTAGGATATTTCTTTTATTTAATTTTTGGTGGACAGTATGTATATCTTGTATATTAGACTTTTATCAGGTGAGAATTTTTGTTTAATTTAATTTCTTGTGTTCAGTATGTATATTTTCCATATTAGCCCTATAACAGATAAAATTTTTGTTTATTTATCTAATTATGTTCAATATGTATATTTTGGATATTAGACCTTATCAGATGAGAATTTTTGTTTTATTTTTATGATTTCTTGTGTTCAAAATGTATATTTTGGATATTAGACCTTTACCAGATGAGAAGTTTTATTTTATATATTTGATTTCTTGTGTTCAGTATGCATATTTTAGATATTAGGTCTTTATCAAGTTAAAATTTTTGGTTCATTTAATTTTGTGTGCTCAGTATGTATATTTGATATTAGACCTCCAACAGATGAGAATTTTTATTTTATTTATCTGATTTCTTGTGTTTAATATGTGTATTTTGGATAATAGACCTATATCCGATGAGATTTTTCCTTTTATTTATCTGATTTCTGGTGTTCAATATGTATATTCTGGTTATTAGATTTTTATCAAATGAGAATTTTTGGTTTATATATCTAATTATTTTCCATATGCATATTTTTGATATTAGAACTTTTTTGGATGTGAATTTTCCTTTAAATTATTTACTTGGGTTCAGTATGTGTATTTTGCATATTAGACCTTAATCAGGTGAGAATTTTCGTTTTATCTTCCTAATTGTATGCCATTTATATTTTGGATATTAGACCTTTATCAGATGGGAGTATTTATTTAAATATATGATATCTTGTGTTCAATGTGTATATTTCAAATAGTAGATCTTTATCAAATTAGCATTTTGTTTTCTTTATATAATTTCTTTTGTTCAATATGTTTATTTTTGGTATAAAATCTTCATCAGATGAGAATTATTGTTTTGTTTATCTGATTGTTTGTGTTCAATAAGTATATTTTTGATATTTGACCTTTATCACGTTAGAATTACAGTTTATTTTTCTTTTGTTCATTATGTGTATTTTAGATATTAGAAATTTATCAGATGAGAGTTTTTGTGTTAGTTATCTAATTATGTTCAATCTGCATATTTTGGATATTAGACCTTTAAAAGATGAGAATTTTTGTTTTATTTTATTTCTTGTATTCCATAGGTATATGTTTTATATTAGACCTTTATCAGAGCACAATTTTTATTTTATTTTATTTCTTGTGTTCAAAAAGCATATTTCTCACATTAGACCTTTATCATGTGATAATTTTGTTTGGTTTTTCTGATTTCTTGTGTTCTATATGTATATTTTGAATATTAGACCTTTATCAGGTGAGAATTTTTGTTTTATTTATCTGATTTCTTGTGTTCAATGTGTATGTTTTTGTTATTAGACCTTTATCAAATGAGTATTTTTGTTTTATTTAATTTCTTGTGTTCAATATATATATTTTGGATCTTAGACCTTTATCAGATGACAATTTTTGTTTTATTTATCTAATATGGTTCAATTTGTATATTTTGGATATTAGACCTTTATCAGATGAGAATTTGTGATTTATTTTTGTGATTTCTTTTGTTCACTATGTGTATTTTGGATAATAGACCCTTATCAAATGAGGATTTTTGTTTTATTTATCTAATTATATTCAATATGTCTATTTTGGATATTAGACCTTTATCAGATGAGACTCTTTGTTTTATTTATCTAATTTTGTGTGTTTGATATGTATATTTTGGATATTATACCAACCGGTAAGGATTTTGTATTTCTAATTTCTTGTGTTCAATATGTATATTTTGGATATTAGAAATTTGTCAGGTGCCAAGTTTTGTTTTATTTAATTTCTTGTGTTCAAGGAACCTATTTTTGATATTTGACCATTATCACATGTGACTTTTGTTTTGGTTTTCTGATTTCTTGTGTTCAATACATATATATTGAATATTAGACCTTTATCAGGTGAGAATTTTTGTTTTATATAATTTCTTGAGTTCAGTATGTATATTTTGGATATTAGATGTATATCAGATAAGAATTTTTGTTTTATTTGTTTTATTTCTTGTGTTCAATGTGTATATTTTGTATATTAGACTTTTATCAAATGAGAATTGTTGTTTTATTTATCTAATTATGTTCAATATGTGTATTTTGATTATTAGATCTTGATTAGATGAGAATATTTGCTTATTTATCTGATTTCTCTTTTCAGTATGTATATTTTGGATATTAGACCTTTATCAGATGAGCATTTTTGTTTTATTTATCTAATTATGCTCAATATATATATTTTGGATATTAGACTTTATCAGGTATAATTTTCTATGTTCTTTAATTTCTTGGGTTCAATAAGTACATATTTGATATTAGACCTTTATCAGATGACAATTCTTGTTTTATTTTTCTAATTTTATTCAATAGGTATATTTTGGATAGTAGACCATAATCTGATTAGAATTTTTGTTTTATTTTGTTTATTTTATTTTATTTTTGTGTCTGGTTTCTTGGGTACATGTATATTTTGAACATTAGACCTATATCAGATGAGAATTCTTTTTTTGACTCTTGGGCAGCTTATTTTTTTCATTAAAAGTTTTCTTTTCTTTATTTATTTAATTAAATTAAAATTCAAATATCTTACACGGATTCCCCCATCATCTCTCCTCCCATCACCCAGACTTTTCCCTCAATCCACCCCTTCATTCCCACCTCCTCTAAGGCAAGGTCTCCCCTGGGGAGTCAACCCAGCATGGTAGACTCAACCTCGAAAGATCCAGTCCCCTCCTCCCTACACCCAGGCTAAACAAAGTGTCCCTGCAAAGGCCCCAGGCTCCAAAAAGCCAGCCCATGCACCAAGGACAGGTCCTGGCTCCACTGCCTAGGGGCATCCCAAACAGATCAAGCTCATCAACTGTCTCACTTATCCATAGGGCCTGGTCCAGATCCATGAGGGCTCCTCAGCCATTGGTTTGTAGTTCATGTGTTTCTACTGGTTTGGTTATTTGTCCCTGTGCTTTTCCAATCATGGTCTCAATATCTTGTGGAAAAAGTAGTCCTGAGAAGTTAGAGAATGGAACTTTGGGAATTGAAGTTCTGATGACATAGTGAAGGGAACTGTGGGAAATGTAGTTTTTATGACATGGAGAAAAGCACAGAGGGAAATATAGTTCTGAAGAAATGAAGAAAAGCACTGTGGGAAATGAAATTCTGATGATATAGAGAAAGCACTGTGGGAAATGTAGTTCTGATGATACAGAGAATAGAACTGTGGTAGATGTAGTTCTGAAGACACGGTGAAAAGCACTGTGGGAATTAAGTTTTGATGAGGTAGGGAAAGGAACTTGGGAAATGTAGTTCTGATTACCTAGAGAAAGACACCCTGGGAAATGTAGTCATGACAATGTAGAGAATGGAACTTTGAGAAATAGAGTTTTGATGACATAGTGAATGGAACTGTGGGAAATATAGTTCTGATGACGTAGTCCAAGACACCCTGGAAAATGTAGTCATGACAATGTAGAGAATGGGACTGTGAGCAATGTAGTTATGATGACATAGAGAATTGAACTGTGGGAAATGAAGTGCTGATGAAAGAGAGAAAGGACATGTGGGAAGTGTAGTTCTGATTACACTGGAAAAGGCACTGTGGGAAATGCAGTCCTGACAAGGTAGAGAATGGAACTGTGGGAAATGTAGTTGTGATGACATAGTGAATGGAACTGTTGGAAATGTAGTTCTGATGGCATATAGAATGGAACTGTCAAAAATTGTAGTTCTGATAATGAAAGAAAGGCACTGAGGGAAATGTATTTCTTTGACACAGAGAGAAAAGCACTGTGGGTAATGTAGTTCTGAGGAGGTAGAGAAATGCACTGTGGGAAATGTAGTTCTAATGACAGAGAGAATGTAACTCTGGGAAATTTAGTTCTGATAAAAAAGAAAAAGGCACTGTGTGAACTCTAGTTCTGATGACATAAGGAATGGACCTGTGGGAAATGTAGTTCTGAAGACATAGAGAATGAAACTGTGGGAAATGTAGTTCTGAAGTTGTAGAGAAGGGCACTGAAGGACGTGTAGTTTTGATGAGAAAGAGAAAGGCACTGTGAGAAATGCAGTTTTGATGACATAGGGAAAAGAACTTTTCGAACTGTAGTTCTGAGGAAACAGAAATGCACTATGGGAAATGTAGTTCTGAGAGGTAGAGAATGGAACGGCTGGAAATGGAATTTTGATGACATAGTGAATGGAACTGTGGAAAATGTAGTCTTGATATTATAGAACATAGACTGTGGGAAATGTAGCTCTGATGATGTAGAGAAAGGCACTGAGTGAAATGTAGTTCTTATGACACAGAGAAAGACACTTTTAGAAATATAGTTCATAAGATGTAGAGAAAGCCCTGGGGGAAGTGTAATTCTGATGATGTAGAGAAAGGCTGTTTGGGAAATGTAGTTCTGATGACACAGAGAAAGGCACTGTGGGAAGTTCATATATGATGACACACAGAAAGGCACTGTGGGAAATGAAGTTCTGATGATGTAGAGAAAGACATTGTGGGAAATGTAGTTCTGAGGATGTACAGAATGGAACTGAGGGAAATGCTGGTATGATGATGTAGACAAAGTCTCTCTGGGTAATTTAGTTCTGATGACACACACAAAGGAACTGTGGGAAATGATGTCCTCAGGAGGCAGAAAATGGAACTTTGGGAAATGTATTTCTGAAGACATAGTGCATGGAACTATGGAAAATGTAGTTCTGATGACATAGAGAAAGGCACAGAGGAAAATGTGTGTCTGAAGACACAAAGAAAGGAACTATGTGAAATAAAGTTCTGATGATGGAGAGAATGCACTGTGGGAAATGTAGTTCTCATGACACAGAGAATGGCACTGTGGTAAATGTAGTTCTGAAGACACAGAGAAAAGCACAGTGGGAAATAAAGCTTTGATGATGTAGGGAAAGGAATTTTGGGAAATGTAGTACTTATGAGCCAGAGAAAGGTACTGTGGGAAATGTAGACTTGAGAAGGAAGGGAATTGATCTGTGGGAAATGTAGTTTTGATGACATAGTGAATGGAATTTTGGGAAATGTAGTTGTGATGACTTAGAGAATGACAGCCTAGGAAATGTATTCCTGACATTGTAGAGAAAGGAACTGTTGGAAATGTAGTTAAGATGACATTGAGAACAGACCACTTGGAAATATAGTTCTGATGACACAAAGGAAAGCATGGTCGGAAATGTAGTTTTGATGAGGTAGGGAAAGAAACTTTGGGAAATGTAGTTCTGATGACCCAGAGAAAAACACTGTGGGAAATATAGTCCTGAAGAGGGAGAGAAAGGACTTTTGGAAATGTAGTTCTGATGACATAGTGAATGGAACTGTGGGAAATATTCTTCTGATGACATAGAGAATGGAACTGTGGGAAATGGACTTTTAACAATGTAGAGAGTGGGACTGTGGGAAAGGTATTTTCGATGAACCAGAGAAAGCCACTGTGGGAAATGTAGTCCTGAGAATTTAGAGGATGGAAGTTTGGGAAATGTAGCTTGGATGACATAGAGAAATGCACTGCAAAATGTAATCTTGACAATGTAGAGAATGGAACTCTGGTAAATGTATTTCTGATGATGTAGAGAAAGTTATTGAGGAAAATGTACTTCTGAAGAGAATAGAACTGTGGTAGATGTAGTTCTGATGACTGAGAGAAAGACACTCTGTGAAATCTTGTCCTGACATTGTAGAGCATGGAACTGTGGGAAATGTAGCTCTGATGACATAGAGAATGGAAACCTGGTAAATGTAGTTCTGATGAGAGAGAGAAAGGTACTGTGAAAAATGTGATTCTGATGATGTAGAGCAAGGCACTGTGGGAAATATAGTCCTGAGAAGGTAGGAATAGAACTTTGGGAATGGTAGTTCTGATGACATATAGAATTGAACTGTGGGAAATGTTGTTCTGATGACTTAGAGAAAGGAACTGTGGGAAATGTATTTCTGATAAAAGAGAGAAAGTTACTGTGGGAAATGTAATTCTGATGAGGTAGAGCAAGGCACTGTGGGATTGTAGTTCTGAAGACATAGTGAATGGAACTGTGGGAAATGTAGTCTTTGAAGACATAGTGATTGGAATTGTGCTAAATGTAGTTGTGATGACATAGAGAAAGACACTCTGGAAAATGTAGTCCTGACAATATAGAGAATGGATCTCTGGAAATGTAGTTCTGATGACATAGAGAATGGAACTCTGGGAAATGTAGTTTTGATAACAAAGAGAAAAGAACTCTGGGAAATGTACTCATGTGAAGTTAAAGATTGGAACTTTGGGAAATGTACTTCTGATGACATACAGATTGGCACTGTCGGAAATATACTCTTGACAATGTAGAAAATGGAACTGTAGGAAATGTAGTTCTGATGACATAGAGAATGGAACAGTGTGAAATGTAGTTCTGATGAAATAGAGAAAGGAAAGGTGGGATATGTAGTTCTGATTGGACAGGGAAAGGCACTGTGGGAAACGTACTTCTGAGAATGTAGAGAATGGAACTGTGGGAAAGGTAGTTTTGATGTCATAGTGAATGGAATTGTGGGATGTGTAGTTCTGATGATTAGAGAAAGACACCCTGGGAAATGAAGGCTTGACATTGTAGAGAAGGGAACTGTGGGAAATGTACTTCTGATGACATAGAGAATGGAACTCTGGTATATGTAGTTCTGATGACTTAGGGACAGACACCCTGGGAAATGTAGTGATGACAATGTGGAGAAGGGGACTGTGGGAAATGTAGTTCATATGACACAGAGAATGGAACTCTTGCAAATATTGTTCTGAAGACACAGAGGAAAGAATGGTGGGAAGTGTAGTTCTCAAATACAGGGAAAGGAATTTTGGGAAATGTAGTTCTGATGACCCAGAGAAAGGCACTTTGAGAAATAGTGTCATGACGAGGTAGAGAATGGAAGTTTTTCAAATATAGTTCTGATGACAGTGAATAAAACTGTGGGAAATGTAGTTTTAATGACATGTTGAATGCAACATGGGAAATGTAGTTCTGATGACCTAGAGGAAGACATTAAGGGAAAAGTAGTCATGACAATGTTGTGAATGAAACTGTGGAAAGTGTAGTTCTGATGACTTAGAGATAGGAACTTTGGGAAATGTAGTTCTGATCATATAGAGGAAAGCATTGTGAGAAATGGAGTCCTGATGAAGTAGGGAATGGAATTGTGGGAAAATTAGGTCTATTACATAGAGAATGTAACTGTGGGAAATATAGTCTTGACAATGTAGAGAATGGGACTCTGGGAAATGTAGTGCTGATGACATAGAGAAAGGAACTCTGGGGAATGTAGTTTTGATGACAAAGAGCAAGGCACTGTGGGAGATGTAGTTCTGATGACATAGAGAATGAAACTGTGGAAAATGTAGTTCTGATGACATAGAGACTGGAACTGTGGAAAATGCAGTTCTGATAATGTAGAGAAGGCATTATAGGAAATGTACTTCTGAGGACAGAGTGAATGGAACTTGGGAAATGTAGTTCAGATGATCTAGGGAAAGGACACTCTGGGAAAAGTAGTCATGGCAATATAGTGAATGGAACTATGGGAAATGTAGTTCTGAAGACAGAGAATGTAACTGTGGGAAATATAATTCTGATGATATAGAGAATGGAACTTTGGGAAAATGAATTTATATTGATGTAGAGTAATGGCTCTGTGGAAAATGTAGGTCTGATGACTTTGAGAATGGAACTGTGGGAATTGAAGGCTTGACAATGTAGAGAATTGCCTGTGGGAAATGTAGTTCTGATGAACCAGAGAAAGGTACTGGGGGAAATATAATCTTGATAATGTAGAGAATGGCACTTTGGGAAATGTAGTTCTTATGACATAGAGAATGCAACTGTGGGAAATGTAGTTCTGATGAGCCAGAGAAAGACACTGTGGAAAATATAGTTCTGATGACACAGAGACTGGAACTGTAAGAAAAATGTAATTCTGATGATGTACAGAAAGGCACTGTGGGAAGTGTAGATCTGATGACTATAGTGAATGGCACTGTGGGAAATGTAGTTCTGATGACATAGAGATTGGAACTGTGGGAAATGTCATCTTGAGAATGTAGAGAATGGAACTGTGGGAATTGTTGTTTTGATGACATATAGAATGGAACTGTGAAAAAATATAGTTCTGATGAGGTACAGAAAGGCACTGAGGGAATAGTAGTTCTGATGATACAGAGAAAGGCACTGTGGGAAATGTATTTCTGATGACTTAGAGAAAGACACAATATGAAAAGTAGTCCTGACATTGTAGAGAATTGAACTGTAGGAAACATAGTTCTGATGTCAGAGAGAATGGAACTTTGGAAAAAGTAGTTCTGAAGAAAGAGAGAAAGAAACTTTGTAATGCAGTTCTGATGACATAGAGAGTGGAACTGTGGGAAATGTAGAGTGACAATGTAGAGAATGGAACAGTTGGAAATGTAGTTTTGTTGACACATAGAATCAAACTGTGAAAAGACGTCATTTTGATGAAATAGAGAAAGGCATTGAGGGAAATGTATTTCTGATGACACAGAGTAATGCACTGTGGAAATGTAGTCCTGAGAAGGTTGAGAAAGGAACTTTGGGAAATGTACTTCTGATGACGTAGAGAAAGGCACTATGGAAAATGTTGTTCTGATGACAGTGAATGGAACTGTGGGAAATGTAGTTCTGATGACTTACAGAATGTCACTCTGGAAAATTCAGTCCTAATATTTTAGAGAATGAAACTGTGGGAAATGTAGTTCTGATGTTTTAGAGGAAGACACTGAGGGAAAAGTCATTCTGATAATGTAGAGAAAAGCCACTTGAGAAATGTAGTTCTGATGACACAGAGAAAGGCACTGTGAGAATGGAACTGTGGGGAATGCAGTTCTGACGAAAGCAAGAAAGGAACTGTGGTAAATGTAGTTCTGATGATGTACAGCAAGGCACTTTGAGAAATGAAGTTCTGATGACATATAGAATGTAACTGTGAAAAAATATCATGCTGATGAAGTAGAGAAAGGCACTGTAGGAAATGTAGTCTGATGATGTAGAGAAAGGCACTGTGAGAAATTCACTTCTGATTACACAGACAAAGGCACAGTGGGAAATGTACTTCTGAAGACACAGAGAAAGGCACAATGGGAAATGTAGTTTTGATGACGTAGTGAAAGGATCATTGGGAATGGTAGTTTTGATGACACAGAGAAAGGCACTGTTGGAAAAGAAGTTCTGATGACACTGAGAATGGTACTGTGGGAAAATGTATTTATGAAGACATAGTGAATGGAACTATGGGAAATGTAGCTCTGATGACATAGAGAAAGACACAGAGGAAAATGTGTCTGAAGACACAAAGAAAGGAACTGTGTGAAATAACGTTCTGACAATGGAGAGAATGCACTGTGGGAAATGTAATTCTCATGACACAGAGAATGGCACTGTGGTAAATGTAGTTCTGAAGACACAGAGAAAAGCACAGTGGGAAATGAAGCTTTGATGATGTAGGGAAAGGAATTTTGGGAAATGTAGTTCTTATGAGCCAGAGAAAGGTACTGTGGGAAATGTAGTCCTGAGAAGGAAGGGAATTGATCTGTGGGAAATGTAGTTTTGATAACATAGTGACTGGAATTTTGGGAAATGTAGTTGTGATGACTTAGAGAATGACAGTTTAGGAAATGTATTCCTGACATTGTAAAGAAAGGAACTGTTGGAAATGTAGTTCTGATGACATTGAGGATGGACCACTTGGAAATATAGTTCTGATGACACAAAGGAAAGCATTGTCAGAAATGTAGTTTTCATGAGGTAGGGAAACAAACTTTGGGAAATGTAGTTCTGATGACCCAGAGAAAAACACTGTGGGAAATATAATCCTGAAGAGGGAGAGAAAGGACTTTGGGAAATGTAGTTCTGATAACATAGTGAATGGAAATGTGGGAAATATTCTTCTGATGACATATAGAATGGAATTGTGGGAAATGGACTTTTAACAATGTAGATTGTGGGACTGTGGGAAAGGTATTTTTGATGAACCAGAGAAAGGCACTGTGGGAAATGTAGTTCTGATATATAGAAAGGTACTTTGGCAAATATAGTTCTGATGTCACAGAGAAAGTCTCTGTGGAAAATGTTGTTCTGATGATGTAGAGATAGGCAATGAAGAAAATGTCATTTTGTTGATGTAGAGAAAGGTTCTGTGGGTAATGCAGTCCTGATGACACAGAGAAAGGCACTGTTGGAAATGTAGTCGTGAGGAGGTAGAGAATGGAACTTTGGTAAATGTTGTTCTGATGACATAGTGAATGGAACTTTGGTAAATGTAGTTCTGATGGCCTAGAGAATGGAACTGTAGAAAATGTAGTCCTGATAATGTAGAAAATGGAAATGAAGGAAATGTAGTTCTGATGACATAGTGAATTGAACTGAGGGAAATATAGTTCTGATGACATAGTGAATGGAACTGTGGGAAATGTAGTTCTGATGACCCAGACAAAGACACGCTGGAAATGCAGTCATGGCAATGTAGTGAACGCAACACTTTGAAATGTAATTCTGATGACATAGAGAATGGAACTCTGGGAAATGTGGTTCTGATGAAAGAGAGAAAGACACTGTGGAAAATGAAATTCTGATGATATAGAGCAAGGCTCTGTGGAATAAGTAGTTCTGATGACATAGTGACTTTAACTGTGGGAAATGTAGTTCTGATCACATAAAGAATGGAACTCTGTAAAATGTTGTTATGATGACAAAGGGAAAATCACTGTGGGAAATGTAGTGCTGATGGCATAGAGAATGGAACTGTGAGAAATGAAGTTCTGATGACATAGTTAATGGAACTCTGGGGAATGGAGTTCTGATGAATTCGAAATGGAGCTGTAAGAAATGTAGTCTTGACAATGTAGAGAATGGAACTGTGGGAAACATAGTTCTGATGACATATAGAAAGGAACTGTGGAAAAATATAGTTATGATGACTTAGAGAAAGACACACTAGAAAATGTAGTCCTGACATAGTAGAGAATGGAACTGTGGGAAAAGTAGTTCTGATGACATAGACTATGGTACTCTGGGAATGTAGTTGTGATGAAAGAGAGAAAGGTACTGTGGAAAATGAAATTATAATGATGCAGAACAAGGCTCTGTGGGAAATGTAGTTCTGATGACATTGTGAATGGAACTGTTGGAAATGTAGTTCTGATGACATAGAGAATGGAACTGTGGGAAATATCATTCTGACAATGTAGCAAAAAGGTCATTTGGGAAATGTAGTTCTGATGACACAGAGAAAGGCACTTTGAGAAATTTATTTCTGATGACATAGAGAAAGGCACAGTGGGAAATGTAGTTTTGAGAAGTTAGAGAGTGGACTTTGGAAAATGTAGTTCTAGTGACATAGTGAATGCAACTGTGGGAAATGTAGTCTTGACAAAGTAGAGAATGGAAATGTGGGAAATGTAGTTCTGATCACATATACAATGAAACTGAAAAAATGTAGTTCTGATGACATAGAACAAGGAAATGTGGGAAAATGTAGTTCTGGTGACTTAGAGAAAGGCACTGTGGGAAATGTAGTTCTGATATCATAGTGAATGGTCCTGTGGGAAATGCAGTCCTGACATTGTAGATAATGGAACTGTGGGAAATGTAGTTCTAATGACATAGTGAATGGAACTGTGAAAAAATGTATTTCTGATGATGTACCGAATGGTGATGAGGGAAATGTACTTCTGATGAGACAGAGAATGGCACTGTGGGAAATGTAATTCTGATAATGCACAGAAAGGCATTGTGGAAAATGTAGTCCTGAGAAGTTAATGATTCAAGCTTTGGAAAATGTAGTTCAAATGAAATAATGAATGGAACTGTAAGAGATGTAGTTCTCATGACACAGAGAATGGCACTGAGGTAAACGTAGTTCTGAAGACACATAGAAATGCATGGTTGAAAATGGAATTTTGATGAAGTATGGAAAGGAACTTTGGGAAATGTATTTCTGATGACCCAGAGATAGGCACCGGGGGAAATGTAGCCCTGAGAAGTTAGAGAATAGAACTTTGATAAAAGTAGTTCTGATGACATGGAGAATGGAACTGTGGGAAATGTAGTCTTGAGAATGTAGAGAATGGAACTGTTGGAATTGTAGTTCTGATGTCATAGAGAATGGAACTGTGGGAAATGTAGTTCTGATGACAGAGAGAAAGGCACTTTGGGAAATGTAGTCCTGAGGAGGTAGGGGATGGAACTTTGGGAAATGTAGTTCTGATGATATAGTGAGTGGATTTGTGGAAAATATAGTTCTGATGACCTAGAGAAAGACACTCAAGGAAATGTAGTCATGATAATATAGTGAATAGAAATCTTTGAAATGTAGTTCTGATGACATCGAGAATGGAACTGTTGGAAATGTCATCTTGACAATGTAGAGAATGGAACTGTGGTAAATGTAGTTCTGATGTTGTAGAGCAAGGCACTGAGGGAAATGCTGTTCTGAAGACACAGAGAAAGGCACTGTGGGAAATGTAGTTCTGAAGACAGTGAAAAGCACAGTGGGAAATTTGTATCTGATGACACACAGAAAGGCATTGTGGGAAATGTAGTTCTGATATATACAAAGGTACTTTGGCAAACATAGTTCTGATGTCACAGAGAAATTCACTGTGGGAAATTTTGTTCTGATATGCAGAGAAAGACACCGAGGGAAATTCCCTTATGATACTGTAGAGAAAGGCTCTGTGGGTAATGTAGTCCTGATGACACAGAGAAAGGCACTGTGAGAAATGTAGTCCCAAGGAGGTAGAGAATGGAACTTGGGTAAATGTAGTTTTGATGACCTAGAAAATGGTACTGTGGGAAATGTAGTCCTGATAATGTAGAAAATGGAAATGAGGGAAATGTAGGTCTGATGACATAGTGAATTGAACTGAGGGAAATGTAGTTCTGATGACCTAGAGAAAGACAATCTGGTAAATGTAGACATGACAATATAGTTTATGGAACTCTTTGTATTGTCTTTAGAACTACATCTACCATACAGCAATGCTCTGTGTCATCAGAACTACAATTCACACAGTGTCTTTCTCTACATCATCAGACCTACATTTCCCACTGTGCCTTTCTATGTTCCCTATGTCATAAAAACAAAATTTCCCACAGTTTCATTCTCTCCCTTCTCAGGACTACATTTCCCAAAATGACTTTTTCTGTTACATCAGATCTACATTTCCCACAGTTTCTTTCTATCCATCATCAGAACTACATTTCCCACAGTTTCATTTATTATGTCATCAAAACTACGTTTCCCACACTTCCATTTTCTTTCTTCTCAGGACTATATTTCTCACAGTGCCTTTCTCTGCATCATCATTACTACAATTCCCAAAATTCCTTTCCCTACGTCACCAAAACTACATTTCCCACCACCCCTTTCTCTGTGACTTCAGGACTACTTTTACCACACTGCCTTTGTCTCTGTAATCGGGGCTTCATTTCCCACAGTGCCTCTCTCTATGTAACGAGAACTACATTTCCCACAGTGCCGTTCAATACACAGAGAATGTATTTCTGATGACAAAGAGAAACCAACTGTTGGAAATGTAGTTCTGATGACACAGAGAAAGGCACAATTGGAAATGTAGTTCTGATGATGTAGAGAAAGGTATTAGAGGAAATATAGTTCTGATGTCACAGAGAATGGCACTGTGGGAAATTTATTTCTGATGACACACCGAAAAGCAATGTGGTAAATGTAGTTCTAATGACATAGAGAATGGATTTATGGTAAATGTAGGTCTGAAGACAGAGGAAAGCATGGTGGAAAATGTAGTCGTGAAATGTAGAGAATGGAACTTTTTGAAATATAGTTCTGTGATATACTGAATGGAACTGTTGGAAATGAAGTTCTGATGACGTCATGAATGGAATTTGGGAAACATATTTCTGATGGCATAGAGAATGGAACTTTAGGAAATGTAGTTCTGATGATGTAGAAGGAGGCATTATGAGAAATGTAGTCTGGAGGAGGTAGATAATGGATCTGTGGTAGATGAAGTATTGATGACAGAGTGAAGGGCACTGTGGAAATGAAGTTGTGATGACAAAAAGTAAGAAACTCTGGGAAATGTAGTTCTGATGATGGAGAGCAAAGCTCTTTGGAAATGTAGTTCTGTTGATATAGTGAATGGAACTGTGGGAAATTTAGTTCTTTTCACATAGAAAATGGAACAGTGGGTAATATAGTCTTGACAATGTAGAGAATGGAACTGTGGGAAATGTAGTTTAAATGATATGTAGAATGGAATTGTGAATAAATGTAGTTCTGATAACCTAGAGAAAGATCTTGGGGAATGTATTTCTGATGACAAAGAGAAACCAACTGTTGGAAGTATAGTTCTGATGACACAGAGAAAGGCACAGTGGGAAATGTTGTTCTGATGATGTAGAGAAAGGTATTAGAGGAAATATAGTTCTGATGTCACAGAGAAAGGCACTGTGGGAAATGTAGTTCTGATGACAGAGCGATTGGATCTCTGATAAATATAGTTCTGAAGCAATAGAGGAAAGCATGGTGGGAAATTAAGTTCTTAAAGGTAGGGAAAGGAACTTTGGGAAATGTAGTTCTGATGACATAGGGAATCGAACTATGGAAAATGTAATTCTGATGAAAGAAAAAAGGAACTGTGAGAAATGTAGTTCTGATTACACAGGGAAAGGTTCTGTGGGATGTTCTGTATGACAAATGTGTTGCTGATTAGTCAATAAATAAAACACTGATTGGCCATTGGCTAGGCAGGAAGTGTAGGCAGGACAAGGAGGAGAATAAAGCTGGGAAGTGGAAGGCTGAGTCAGAGAGACACTGCCAGCTGCCACAATGACAAACAGCATGTGAAGATGCCGGTAAGCCACGAGGCACATGGCAAGGTATAGATTAATAGAAATGGATTAATTTAAGCTGTAAGAACAGTTAGCAAGAAGCCTGCCATGGCCATACAGTTTGTAACCAATATAAGTCTCTGTGTTTGCTTGGTCGGGTCTGAGTGGCTGTGGGACTGGCAGGTGACAGAAATTTGTCCTGACTGTGGGCCAGGCAGGAAAACTCCAGCTACAGAAAGGCACTATGGGAAATGTAGTTCTGATGATGGAACTTTGGGAAGTGTAGATTTGTTGATATAGTGAATAGAACTCTGGCAAATGTAGTTCTGATGACCTAGGGAAAGAAACCCTGGGAAATGTAGTCATGACAATGTAGAATGGAGCTGTGGGAAATGTAGTTCTGATAACATAGAGAAAGGCAATTAGGAAAATGTACTTCTAATGAGGCAGAGAAAAGAACTGTGGAAAATGTAGTTCTGATGATGTGGAGAAAGGTACTATGGGAAATGTAGTTCTGATGTCACAGAGAAATTAATTGTGGGAAATTGATTTCTGATAAAATAGAGAAAGGTGATGTGGGAAATGTAGTTCTGATGACATAGAGAATGGATCTGTGATAAATGTAGTCTTGAGAATGTAGTGAATGGAACTTTGGGAAAGTTCTGATGACTTAGTGAATCGAACTGAGGGAAATGTAGTTCTGATGACACAGAGAAAGGCACTATGGGAAATGTTCTGATAACACACAGAGAGGCACTGCGGGAAATGTAGTTCTGATAACACAGAGAAAGGCACTGTGGGAGATGTAGTTCAGATGATGTAGAGAAAGGCACTGAGGAAATGTCATTATGACGAGGTAGAGAAAAGCTCTTTGGGAAATGTAGTCCTGTAGACACAGAGAAAGAAACTGTGGGAAATGTGCTCCTCAGAAGGTAGGGAATGGAACTTTGGGAAATGTAGCTCTGATGACATAGGTAAGGGAACTTTGGGAAAGGTAGTTCTGATGACATGGAGAAAGACACTCTGGGAAATGTAGTCATAATATTGTAGGGCATGGAACTGCTTGAAATGAACTTCTGGTGACATAGAGAATGGAACTGTAGGAAACTTAGTTCTGAACACATAGAGAACGGAACTGTGGGAAAATGTAGTTGTGATGATGAAAAGAAAGGTACAGTGGGAAATGTATTTCTGATGACAGAGTGAATGGAATTGTGGGAAATGTAGCTGTGCTGACTTAGAGAAAGACACTCTGGGAAATGTAGTCCTGCATTGTAGAGAATCGAACTGTGGGAAATGTAGTTCTGATGAAAGAGAGAAAGGAACTGCTGGAAATGTAGTTCTGATGATGTACAGCAAGGCACTGTGGGAAGTGAAGTTCTGATGACATAGTGAATGGAACTGTTGGAAATGTAGCCTTGACAATATAGAGAATGGGACTGTGGGAAATGTAATTCTGATGACATATAGATGGAACTGTGAAAAAAATTTATTTCTGATGGCGTAGAGAAAGGCACTGAGGGAAATGTCATTTTGATGATGTAGAGAAAGGCTCTTTGGAAAATGTAGTTCTCATGACACAAAGAAAGGCATTGTGGGAAATTTACTTCCAAAGACACAAATAAAGGCACTGTAGGAAATGTAGTTCTTTTTATGTAGAGAACAACTGTGGGAAATTTAGTTCAGATGACGCAGTGAAAGGCATGGTGAAAAATGTAGTCCTGAGAAGGTAGAGAATGGAACTGTGGGAAATGTAGTTCTGGTGACTTAGGGAAAGAGAGTCTGGGAAATTTTGACCTGACATTGTTGAGAATGGAACTCTGGGAAATGTTGTTTTGATGACATAGAGAATGGAACTATGGGAATTATAGTTCTTATGAAATAGAGAAAGGAACTTTGGGAAATGTAGTTCTGATGATGTAGAGCAAGGCTTCTTGGGAAATGTAGTTTGGATGACACAGGGAAAGGCACAGAGGGAAATATAGTTCTGAAGATATGAAGAGCAGCACTGTGGGAATTGTAGTTCAGATGATATAGAGAAAGAACTGTAGGAAAAACAGTTCTGATTATATAGAGAAAGGCACTCTGGAAAAAGTAGATCTGATGGTTTAGAGAAAGGCACTGTGGGTAATGTAGTTTTGATGATACAGGGAAAGGCACGGGGGGATATGTATTTCTGATGACATCAAGAGAGGCTATGTCGGAAATGTAGTTCTGATGACATAGAGAATAGCACTGTGGTAAATGAATTTCAGATGATATATAGAAAGGCACAGTGGAATATGTAGTTCTGATGACATAGAGAATGGAAATCTTGGAAATGTAGTTATGAAGAAAGAGAGAAAGGTAGTGTGGAAAATGAAATTCTAAACATGTGGAGCAAGGCTCTGTGGGAAATGTAGTTCTGATGACATAGTGACTGTAACTGTGGGAAATGTGGTTCTGATGACATAGAGAATGGAACTGTGGGAAATATAGTTCTGATATGTAGAGAAAGGTAATTTGGGAAATGTAGTTCTGGAGACTTAGAGAGAGACACCCTGGGGAATATAGCCCTGACATTCATGAGAATGAAACTGTGGAAACATAGCTCTGATGACATAGAGAATGGAACTCTGGGAAATGTAGTTGTGAAGAAGAGAGAAAAGAACTCTGGCAAATGTTGTTCTGATGACATAGTGAATGGAACTCTGGGGAATGGAATTCTGATGACAACCAGAATTGAACTGTAGGAAATGTAGTCTTGACAATGTAGAGAATAGAACTGTGGTAAATGTAGTTCTGATGACATATAGAATGGAACTGTGAAAAAAAGTAGTTCTGATAACCTAGAGAATTGCACTGAGGAACATGTATTTCTGCTTTCACAGAGAAAGGCATTGAAGGAAATGTCATTCTGAAGACACAGAGAAAGGCACTGTGGGAAATTTGTATCTGTTGACACACGGAAAGGCACTCTGATAAATGTAGTTCTGAAGACACAGAGAAAGGCTTGGTGGGAAAATTGTTTCTGATGACACAGAGAAAGTCACTGTGGGAATGTCATTCAGATGATGTAGAGAAAGGTACTTTGGCAAATATAGTTCTGATGTCACTGAGAAAGGCACTGTGGGAAATGTTGTTCTGATAATGTGGAGAAAGGCACTGAGGGAAATGTTCTTATGATGATGTAGAGAAAGGCTCCTGGCTAATGTAGTCCTAATGACACAGAGAAAGGCACTATGGTAAATGTACTCTTGACATGTAGAGAATCAAACTGTGGTAAATGTAGTTCTGAGGACATAGTTAAGGGAATTTTGGTAAATGTAGCTCTGAAGACCTAGAGAATGGAATTGTGGGAAATGTAGTCCTGATAATGTATAGAATGGAACTGTGGGAAATGTAGTTCTAATGACATATATAATGGAACTGTGATAAAATGTAGTTCTCATGATGTACAGAAAGGCACTGGGGGAAATGTAGTTCTGATGACAGTGAATGGAACTGTGGGAAATGTAGTTTTGATGACAAAGAGAATGGAACTGTGGGAAATGTAGTTCTGATGATATAGAGAATGGAACTGTGGGAAAATGTAGTTTTGGTGACATAGAGAAAGGCACTGTGGGAAATTTAGTTCTGGTGACATAGAGAAAGTCATTGGGGGAAATGTAGTACTGAGGACAGTGAATGGAACTGTGGGAAATGTAGTTCTGATGACTTAGAGAAAGACACTCTGAGAAATGTCGTCCTGACATTGTAGAGAATGGAACTGTGGGGAATTTCGTTCTTATCACATCATGAATGGAACTGTGGGAAAATGTAGTTCTGATGACAGAGAGAATGGCACTGACGTAAATGTAGTTGTGAAGACACATAGAGAAGTACAGTTTGAAATGGAGTTTTGATGAGGTAGGAAAAGGAACTTTGGAAATTGTAGTTCTGATGACCCTGAGGAAGGCGCTGGGAAAAATGTAGTCCTTACAAGTTAGAAAATGGAACTTTGATTAAAGTAGTTCTGATGACATGGAGAATGGAACTATGTGAAATGTAGCCTTGACACTGTAGAGAATGTAACTGTTGGATACGTAGTACTGATGACATATAGAATGGAACTGTGGGAAATGAAGTTCTGATAACCAGAGAAAAACTCTCGGGGAAATGTTGTCATGACATTTAGCGAATGAAAGTGTTTTAAATGTAGTTCTGATGATATAGAGAAGGGAACTGTGGGAAATGTCATCTTGACACTGTAGAAAATGGAACTGTGGGAAATGTAGTTCTGAGGTTTTACAGCAAGGAACTGAGGGAAATGTCGTTCCTATACTGTAGAGAAAGGTCATTTGGGAATTGTATTTCTAATGACACATTAGAAATTGTATTTCTAATGAAAGGCACTGTGAGACATTAATTTCTGATGACATAGAGAAAGGCACTGTGGGAAATGTAGTTCTGAGAAGTTAGAGAATGGAACTTTCGGAAATGTAGTTCTAATGACATATTGAATGGAACTGTGGGCAGTGAAGTTCTGATGACATGAGGAAAGGCACTGTTGGAAATGAAGTCATGATATAGAGAAAGCACTGTGAGTACTGTAGTTCTGATGACACAGAGAATTTCACTGAGGTAAATGTAGTTCTGAAGTCACAGAGAAAAGCACAGTGGGAAATGAAGTTTTGATAGTGTAGGGAAAGGAATTTTGGGAAATGAAGTTCTGATGACCCAGAGAAAGTCACTGAGGGAAATGTATTCCTGCAATGTTAGAGAATGGAACTTTGGAAAATGTATTTCTGATGACATAGGGAAATGCACTGAGGGAAATGTAGTTCAGATGACATAGAGAAAGGCACTGTGGTAAGGGGAGTTCTGATAAGACAGAGAAAGGCCCTGTGGGAAATGTAGCTCTTATGACATAGAGAAAGGCACTGTGGGAAATGTAGTTCTGATGACATAGTGAATGGAATTGTGGTAAATGTAGTTCTGAAGACGTAGAGAAAGACACTCTGGGAAATGTAGTCCTGGCATTGCAGAAAATGGAACTGTGTAAAATGTAGTTCTGAAGACAATGAGAATGGAACTCTGGGAAATCTAGTTCTGATGAAAGAGAGACAGGTATTGTGGTAAATGTAATTCTGATGTTGTAGAGCAAGGCACTGTGGGAAATGTAGTTCTGATGACATAGTGAATGGAACTTTGGGAAATATAGTTCTGATGACATAGAGAATGGAATTGCGGGAAATGTCTTGATAATGTAGAGAATGGAACTGTGGGAAATGAAGTTATGAGATTGTATAGAAAGGCACTGAGGGAAATATCATTCTGGTAATGTAGAGAATGTCCAATTGGAAAATGTCCTTCTGATAACACAGAGAAAGGCACTGTGAGAAATTTATTTCTGATGACACTCAGAAAGGATTGTGGGAAATGAAGTTCTGATGATGTAGAGATACGCACTGAAGGAAATGTCATTGTGATAATGTAGAGAAAGACAGTTTGGGAAATGTAGTTCTGATGACACAGAGAAAGGCACTGTGGGAAATATAGTTCTGATGTCATAGAGAAACACACTGTGGGAAAATGTAGTTCTGGTGACACAGCGAATGGAACTTGGTTAAAGCAGTTCTGAAGTCACAGAGGAACGCATGGTGAGAAATACAGTTCTGACAGGTAGGGAAAGGAACTCTGTGAAATGTAGTTCTGATGATGAAGAGACAGGCACTGTGGGAAATATAATCCTGAGGAGGTAGAAAATGTAACATAGAAAAATGTCGTTCTGATGATATACTGAATGGAACTATGGGAAATGTAGTTCTGATGACCTAGAGAAAGAACCTCTGGGAAATGTAGTCATGATAATGTAGTGAAAGAAACTGTGGGAAATGTAGTTCTGATGATGTAGAGAAAGGTACAGTGAGTAATGTAGTCTTGAGAAGGTAGAGAATGGAACTGTGGGAAATGTAGTTTTGATGACAAAGAAAAAGACACGCTGGGAAATATTGTAAAGACAATGTAGACAGTGGAATGGTGGGAAATGTAGTTATGATGACATAGAGAATGGAACTCTGGGAAATGAAGTTCTGATGACAAAGAGAATGGAAATCTGGGAAATGTAGTTCTAATGACAAAGAGCATGAAACTGTGGTAAATGTAGTTGTGATGACATAGAGAATGGTACTTTGGGAAGTGTTGTTCTAATCAAAGAGAGAAAGAAATTGTGGAAAATGTAGTTCTAATGACATAGAGAAAGGCACTGTGGGAAATGTATTTCTGATGACCTACAGAAAGCCCCTTTGGGAAATGTAGTTCTGATGATGTAGAGAAAGGCACATAGGAAATGTCATTATGATGAGGTAGAGAAAGGCTACTTGGGTAATGTAGTTCTAGTGACATAGAGAAAGGCACTGTGGGAAATGCAGTCCTGAGGAGGCAGAGAATGGAACTTTGGAAAATGTATTTCTGATGACATAGTGAATGGAGGTGTGGGAAATGTAATTCTGATGACCTAGAGAAAGATACTCTGGGAAATGCTGTCATGACAATGTAGTGAATGGTACTGTGGGAAATGTAGTTCTGAATACATAGAGAAAGAAACTTTGGGAAATGTATTTCTGATATTGTAGAGAATGGAAGGGTGTGCATTGTAGTTCTGAGTAGGTAGAGAATGGAACTGTGGGAAATGAAGTTTTGATGAGATAGTGAATGGAACTGTGTTAAACACAGTTGTGTTGACTTAGAGAAAGACACTCTGGGAACAATAGTCTTGACAATATAGGGGATGGAACTGTCAGAAATGTAGTTCTGAGGACATAGGGAATGGCATTCTGGGAAATATAGTTCTGAAGACAAAGAGAAAGGCACTGCAGGAAATATAGTTCCAATGATGTAGAGAAAGGCACTGGAAAAATGTGGTTTGGATTGCGTAGAGAAAGGCACTGTGGCAAATGAATTTATGATGACACAGAGGAAGGCACTGTGGGAAATTTATTTCTGATTGCACACCAAAAGTCATGGAGGCAAGTTAATTCTGATGACACAGAGAAAGAGATTGTGGGAAATGTAGTTCAGATGACATTGAGAAAGGTACTGTAGGAAATGAAGTTCTTATGCCACAGAGAAAGGAACTGTGGGAATGGTAGTTGTGAAGACTTAGAGAAAGGCATGCTGGGAAATGTAATTCTGAAAATATAGAGAACGGAACTGTGGGAAATGCAGTTCTGATGACATTGGGAATGGAACTCTGGGAAATGAAGTTCTGATGGGAAATAGAAAGGCACTGTGGAAAGTGTAGTTCGATGATGTAGAGAAAGGCTTTGGCAAATGTAGTTCTGATTACGTAGAGAAAGGCACTGTGGGAAATGTAGTTATGATGACACAGAGAAAGGCATTGTGGGAAATTTATTCCTGATGACACACAGAAAAGCACTGTGGGAAATGTAGTTCTTTTGACATAGAGAATAGAACTGTGAGAAATGTAGTTCTGATGTTGTAGAGAAAGGCACTGAGGGAAATGTCATTCTGATAATGTACAGAAAGGCCATTTGGGAAACATAGTTCCTATGAAACAGAGAAATGCACTGGGAGAAATTTATTTCTGATGACATAGAGAAAGGAACTGTGGGAATTGTAGTATTGAGAAGTTAGAGATTGAAACTTTGGGAAATGTAGTTCTGATGACATATAGAATGGAACTCTGAAAAATCTAGTTGTGATGACATAGAGAAAGGCACTGAGGGAAATGTGGTTCTGATGAGACAGACAAAGGCACTCTGGGAAATGTAGTTCTCATGATGGAGAGAAAGGCATAATGGAATATTTATTTCTGATGATACAGGGAAAGGCACAGAGGGAAATATAGTTTTGATAATATAGAGAAAGCACTGTGGTAAATGTAGTCCTGATGACGTAGAGAATGGTACTGTGGTAAATGTAGTTCTGAGACACTAAAAGAAGTATAGTGAGAAATGTGGTTTGGTGACATGGGGAAAGGAACTTTGGAAAATGTAGTTTTGGTGACCCACGGAAAGGCACTGTGAGAAATGTAGTTCTGAGAAAGTAGAGAATGGAACTTTGGGAAATGCAGTTCTGATGACATAGAGAATAAAACTGTGAGAAATGTAATCCTGACAATGTAGATAATGGAATTTTGGGAAATATAGCTCAGATGACATAGAGAATGGAACTCTGGGAAAGGTAATTATGATGAGATAGAGTAAGAAACTGTGGAAAATGAAGTTCTAATGAAACAGAAAAGCACTGTGTGAAATGTATTTCTAATGATACACAGAAAGGCACTGTGGGAAATGTACTTCTGATGATGTAGATAAAGGCACTGTGTTAAATGTAGTTCTGATGACACAGAGAAAGACACTGTGGGAAATGTAGTTCTAATGAAAAAGAGAAAGGAACAGTGGGAAATGTAGTTCTGATGATGTAGAGAAAGGCACTGTGGGAAATGGAGTTGTGATTACAAAGAGAAAGGCACTGTGTGAAATGTAGTTGTGATGAAACAGAGAAAGGCACTGTGGGAAATGTTGTTTTGATGACATAGAGTAAGGAACTGTTTGAAATGTAGTTCTAATGAAACAGAGAAAGGAGCAGTGTGAAATATAGTTCTGATCATGTGGAGAAAGGAATTGTGGGAAATGTAGTTCTGATGACATAGAGAAAGGCACTGAGGGAAATCTGAGGGAAATGTAGTTCTTATGACATAGTGAATGGAATTGTGGGAAAATGTAGTTCTGAAGATGTAGAGAAAGGCACTGTGGGAATGTAGTTGTGATTATACAGAGAAAGGCACTATGGCAAATGTAGTTCTGAGGATGTAGAGAAAGGCACTGGGAAAACGAGTTATGATGACACAGAAAGGAACTGTGGGAAATGTAGTTCAAATGATGTAGAAAAAAAGCTCTGTGGGAAATGTTGTTCTTGTGACACAGAGAAAGGCACTTTGTTAAATGTAGTACTTCCTATGTAGAGAATGAAACTGTTGCAAATGTAGTTTGAGGCCACAGAGAAAGGCATTTTGGGAAATGTAGTTCTGAGGCCACAGATAAAGGCACGGAGGGAAACGTTGTGCTGGTGACACAGAGAAAGTCCCTGTGGGAAATGTAGTTCTGTTGATGTTGATAATGGCACTTTAGGATAAGTAATTTTAATGACGTATAGAAAGTTTCTTTGGGATATGTAGTTCTGATGACATAGAGAAATGCACTGTCGGAAATGTAGTTCTGACAACATAGAGAAAGACACTGTGGGAAATGAAGTTCTGATGACACAGAGAAAGGTACTGTGGGAAATGGAGTTCTGAATACGAAGAGAAAGGTACTGTGGGATATATAGTTCTTCTGACATTTAGAAAGGAACTGTTTGAAATGCAGTTCTGATGATGTAGAGAATGGCACGGTGGGACATATAGTTCTGATGACACACAGAGAGCCACTGTGGGAAATGTAGTTCTGATAATATAGAGAAAGGCACTCTGGGAAATGTAGTTCTGATGACCTACAGAAAAAGATTCCTGGAAATTTAGTTCTGTGATGTAGAGAAAGGCACTGTGGGAAATCTAATTCTCATGAGACAGAGAAAGGCACTGTGGGAAATGTGGTTCTGATTATGTAAAGAAAGGCACTATGGTAAATGTTGTTCTGATTATGTAGAGAAAGGCAATGTGGGAAATAGAGTTCTCTTGATGTATAATAAGGCACTGTGGGAAATGAAGTTCTGATTATGTTGTAAAAGGAACTGTGGGAAATGTAGTTCAGATGACATAGAGAAAGGAACAGTGGGAAATGTAGTTCTAATGACAAAGTATGGCAATATGGGTATTGTAGTTCTGATAACTCAGAGAAAGGCAGTCCACAATATGTAGTTCTGATGATATAGAGAAAGATTCCTAGGGAAATGTACTTCTGATGATATAGAGAAAAACACTGGGGAAATGTAGTTCTGATCACGTAGAGTAGGGAATTTTGGGAAATGTAGTACTGATGATGTACAGAAAGACAATGTGGGAAATGTAGTTCTGATGACATAGAGAATGAAACTGTAGGAAATTAGTTTCAGATGAGATAGAGGTAGGCAATTTGGGAAATGTCATTCTGATTACTTAGAGAAAGGCTCTTTGGAAATGCAGTTTTGATGACGTAGGGAAAGGCACTTGGGAAGTGTAGTACTGATGGTAAAGAGGAAGGTACAGTTTGAAATTTAGTTCTGATTTCATGGAGAAAGACACTGTGGGAAATTTATTTCTAATGGCACACAGAAAGATTCTTTGTGTAATGTAGTTCTGATGACACAGAGAAAGGCATTGTGGGAAACATAGTCGTGAGGAGGCAAAGAATGGAATTTTGGGAAATGTAGTTCTGATGATATAGAGAATGGAACTGTTGGAAATGAAGTTCTGATGACACAGAGTGAGGCAGAGATTTAAAAGTAGTTCTAATAAACAGAATGGAAGTGTTGGAAAATATAGTTATGATGAGGTAGAGAAAGGCACTGTGGGAAATGAAGTTCTGATGACATAGCGAATGGAACTGTGGGAAATTTCATCGTGACAATGTAGAGTATGAAACTGTGGAAAATGTAGTTCTGATGCTGTAGAGAGAGGCACTGGGGGAAATGTCGTTCTGATGACATGGAGAAAGACATCAATGAAAATGTAGTTCTGAACACAAAAAAAGAAACTGTGGAAAATGAAGTTCTGATGATATAGGGAACACCCTGTGGGAAATGGAGTTCTCAGGACACAGAGAATGGCCCTGTGCCAAATCTAATTCTAAAGTGACAGAGAAAAGCCCATTGTGAAATGGAGTTTTGATGACATAGGTAAAGGAATTTTGGGATATGCAGTTCTGTTAACCCATAGAAAGGAACTTTGGGAAATGTAGTTCTTTGAAGTTAGAGAATGAACTTTTGAAAATGTCTTCTAATGACATAGTGAATGGAACTTGGGAAATGTAGTTTTGATGACTTAGGGAAAAACAACCTGAAAACTGTTGTCATGACAATGTAGAGAATGGAACTGTGGGAAATGTAGTTCTTATGACAAAGAGAAGGGAATTGTGGGAGGTGTAGTTATAAGAAAGAGAGAAAGGCACTGTGGGAAACGTAGTTGTGATGATGTAGAGAAAGGCATTGGGAAAATGTTGTTCTGAAGACAGAGAAAAAGGCCCTTTGGGAAATGTAGTTATGATGACACAGAGAAAGGCACTGTGGAAAATTTATTTCTAGTGACACACAGAAAGGCACTGTGGGAAATGTAGTACTTATGGTGAAGAGGGAGGTACAGTGCGAAATTTAGTTCTGGTTTCATGAAGAAAGACTCTGTGGGAAATTTATTTCTAATGGCACACAGAAAGATTCTTTGTGTAATGTAGTTCTGATGACACAGAGAAAGGCACTGTGGGAAATGTAGTCATGAGGAGGCAAAGAATGGAATTTTGGGAAATGTAGTTCTGATGATATAGAGAATGGAACTGTTGGAAATGAAGTTCTGATGACACAGAGTGAGGCAGAGTTTTAAAAGTAGTTCTAATAAACAGAATGGAAGTGTTGGAAAATATAATTATGATGAGGTAGAGAAAGGCACTGTGGGAAATGAAGTTCTGATGACATAGTGAGTGGAACTGTCAAAAAATGTAGTTCTGATGACATAGAGAAAGGCACTCTGGGACATGTAGTTCTGATGATACACAGAAGGGCACTGTGAAAATGTAGTCCTGAGAGTTAGAGATTGGAACTTTGGGAAATGAAGTTCTAATGACATGGAGAATGGCACAGAAGGAAATGTAGTTCTGAAGACACAAAGACAGGCACTGTGGAAAATGAAGTTCCGATGTTATATAGAAAGCACTGTGGGACAAAAGTTCTGATGACACAGAGAATGGAATGGTGGTAAATGTAGGTTTGATGACATAGAGAATGGAACTGTGAGAAAATGTCTTCTGATGACATAGAGAATGGAACTGTGGGAAATGTAGTTGTGGTGACATATAGAATTGAACTGTCAAAAATGTAGTTCTGAAGACAAAGAGAAAGGCATTGAGGGCAATGTATTTCTGATGACACAGAGAAAGGTGCTGAGGGAAATGTAGTCCTGAAAGGTAGAGAATCGAACTGTGGGAAATGTAGTTTTGATGACATAGAGAATGGAATAGTGGTCAATGTAGTTCTGATGACTCAGAGAAAGACACCCTGGGAAATGTAGTCCTGAGATGAAGAGAATGGTACTGTGGGAAATGTAGTTCTGATGCCACAGAGAATACAGCTGAGGGAAAATGTATTTCCAATGATGTAGAGAATGGCACTGTGGGAAATGTAGTTCCGATGACATAGTGAATGGAACTTTAGGAAATGTAGTTCCAATGACATAGAGAATGGAATTTTAAGAAATGTAGTCTTGACAATGTAGAGAATGGAACGGTGGGAAATGTAGTTCTGATGACAGAGAGAATGGCATTGTGGGAAATGTAGTCTTTAAAATGTTCAGAATGTAACTGTGGGAAATGTAGTTCTGAAGACTTTGGATGGCACTGTCAAAAGCTATGATTCTGATGATGTAGTGAAAGGCACTGAGGAAAATGTAGTTGTGATGATTTAGAGAAAGGCACTGTGGGAAATGATGTTCTGATGACATGGAGAAAGGAACTGTGGAAAACGTAGTTCGGAGGATGCACAGAATGGCACTGTGGGAAATGATGTCCTGAGAAGTTACAGAATGGAACTTAGGGAAATGTAGTTTTAAAGACATAGTGAATGGTACTGTGGGATATGTAGTTCTGATGACATGAAGAAAGGCACATAGGGAAATGTAGTTTCGATGACACAAAGAAAGGCACTGTGGGAAATGGAGTTTTGATGAGGTAGGAAAAGGAACGTTGGTAAATGTAGTTCTGATGACCCAGAGAAAGGCACTGTGGGATATGTAGCACTGAGTTGTTAGAGAATGGAACTGTGGGAAATGTACTTCTGATGACATTTGGAATGGCACTGTGGGAAATGTATTTCAGATGACATAAAAAATGGAACTATCAAAAAATGTAATTCTGATGACAGAGAGAATGGCACTGAAGGAAATGTTGTTCTAGCAATGTAGAGAAAGGATGTTTTAGAAATGTAGTTCTGGTGGCAAAGAAAAAGGCACTGTGGAAAATGTAGTTCTCATGGAGAGAATGGTACTTTGGCAAATATAGTTCTTATGTCACGGAGAAAGACATTGTGGAAAATGTAGGTTTGATGACATAGTGTATGGAACTGTGGGGAATTTAGTTCTGATGACATAGAAAATGGACCTGTGGGAAGTGTAGTTTTGATATGTAGAGAATGGAACTGTGGGAAATGTAGGTCTGATGACATGGAGAAAGACACAGAGGGAAATGTATTTCTGAGGACATGAAGAAAGGCACTGTTGGAAATGAAGTTCAGATGATATAGAATGGAACTGTGGAAGACATAGCTCTGAAGACACAGAGAAAAGCACGGTGGAAAATGGAGTTTTGATGAGGTAGGGAAAGAAACTTTGGGAAATGTAGCTCTGTTGACACAGAGAAAGGCATGGTGGGAAATCAAGATTGGGACTTTGGAAAATGTAGTATTAAAGACATAATGAATTGAACTGTGGGTAATGTAATCTGATGATATGAAGTAAGTAAACCACAGGGGGGAATGTATTTCTGTAAACGTTAAAGAAAGGCACTGTTGTAAATGAAGTTCTGATGTTATACTGAGAGCACTGTTGGAAATGTAGTTCTGAAGACACAGAGAAAAGCACGGTGGAAAATGGAGTTTTGATGAGGTAAGGAAATGAAATTTGGAAAATGTAGTTCTGATGACCAATAGCAAGGCACTGTGGGAAATGTAGTCCTGAGAAGTTACAGAATGGAACTTTGGGAAATGAAGTTCTGATGACATAGAGAATGAAACTGTGTGAAAATACATTTGTGATGACATAGAGAATGGAAATGTGGAAAATGTAGTTCTGATGAAGTAGAGCAAGGCACTGTGGGAAAGGTAGTTCTGATGACATAATGAATGGAGCTGTGGGAAATGTACTCTTGACAATGTATTGAATGGAACTGTGGGAAATGTAGTTCTGATGACATAGAAAATGGAACTATGGCAAATATAGTTCTGATGATAGAGAGAAAGACACAGTTGTAAATGTTGTTCTGATAATGTAGAGAAAGGCTGTTTAGGAAATGTAGTTTTGATGACACATAAAGGCACTGTGGGAAATTTACTTCTAATGACACACAATAAGGCACAGTGGCAGTTGTAGTTCCTATGATGTAGGGAAAAGTAGTGTGGGAAATATAGTTCTGATGAAAGAGAAAAAGGTACTGTGGGAAATGTAGTTCTGATGATGTAGAATAAGGCACTTTGGAAAATGTAGTTCTGATGACATAGAGAAAAGAAATTTGGGAAATGTAGTTCTGATGATGTAGAGAAAGGCACTGTGAGAAATGTAGTCCTGAGAAGGTAGAGAATGGAACCGTGGGAAATGTAGTTTTGATGACATAGTGAAAGGAACTGGGGGAAATGTAGTTGTGATGACTTAGATAAAGACACTCTTAGAAATGTAGTTCTGACAACATAGAGAATGAAACTGTGGGAAATGTAGTTCTGAGGACAAAGAGAAAGGCTGTTTGGGAAATGAAGTTCTCATGACACATAGAAAGGCACCGTGGGAAATGTAGGTCTGATGACATAGTGAATGGACCTGTGGGAAATGTAGCTCTGATGGCATAGAGAAAGGAAATTTGGGAAATTGAGTCTTGACAATGTAGAGGATGGACCTGTGGGAAATATCGTTTGATGATGTAGAGAAAGGCTCTTTGGTTAATGTACGTCTGATGACACATAGAAAAGCACTTTGGGAAATGTAGTCCTGAGGAGGTAGAGAATGCAACTTTGGGAAATGTAGTTCTGATGACATAAAGAAATGAACTTTGGGATATGTAGTTCCGATGATGTAGAGAAAGGTACTGTGAGAAATGTAGTCCTCAGGAGGTAGAGAATGGAACTGTGGGAAATGTAATTTGATGACATAGTGAATGGAGCTGTGGGAAATGTAGTTGTGATGACTTAGAGAAAGACACTCTGAGAAATGCAGTTCTGACAATATAGAGAGTGAAATTGTGGGAAATGTAGTTCTGATGACACACAGAAAAGCACTGTGGGAAATGTCGATCTGATGCTTTAGAGAAAGCCTTTTTGTGAAATATAGTTGTGATGACACACAGAAATGCACTGTGGGAAATCAAGTTCTGATGAGGTAGAGAAAGGCAATGTGTGAAATGTAGTTTTATGACATAGTCAATCGAACTGTGGAAATGTAGTTCTGATGACCTGGAAAAAGACACCCTAGGAAATGGAGTCATGACAATGAGGAGAATGGAACTGTGACAAAATGTAGTTCTGAAGATGTAGAGAAAGGCATTGTGGGAAATGTAGTTCTGATAACACAGAGAAGGCACTGTTGGAAATGTAGTTCTGATGACGTAGAGAAAGGAACGTCAGGAATTGTATTTCTGATGACACACAGAAAGGCATTGTGGGTAGTGTAGTTCTGAAGACCCATAAAAAATCATGGTGGGAAATGGAGTTTGATGAAGTAGGGACAGGAACTTTGTGAAATGTAGTTCTGAGAAGGTAGAGAATGGAACTGTGTTAAATATAGTTGTGTTGACTTAGAGAAAGACAATCTTGGAAATATAGTCCTGACAATGTAGTGAATGGAACTGTGGGAAATGTAGTTCTGATGACGTAGAGAAAGGAACTTTGGAAATGTTGTTCTGATGATGTATAGAAAGGCACTGATGGAAATGTAGTTCCTATGACATGCAGAATGGAACTGTCAGAAATTTAGTTCTGATGGCATAGAGAATGCAACTGTGAGACAATGTACATCTGATGACAAAGTGCAAGGCAATATGGGAAATGTAGTTCTGATGGTGTACAGAAAGTCAATGTGGAAAATGTAGTTCTGACGACACATAGAATGGAACTGTGGGAAATGTAGTATTGATGTTGTAGGGAAAGGCACTATGGGAAATGTAGTTCTGATTACACAGAGAAATGCACTGTGGGAAATGTCGATCTGATGCTGTAGAGAAAGCCTGCTTGGGAAATATAGTTCTGAAGACACATAGAAAGGCAGTGAGGGAAATTTATTTCTGATGACACACAGAATGTTGGAAATGTAGTTCTGATGTAACAGAGAAAGGCAGTGTACAAATGGAGTTCTGATAAAAGAGAGGAAGACACTGTGGTAAATGAAGTTCTCATGACATAGAGAAAGTACGGTGGGAAATGTAGTTCTGAAGACAGAGAAAAGAAGGATGGGAAATCGAGTTTTGATGACATACAGACAGGAAATTTGGGAAATGTAGTTCTGCTGATCCAGAGAAAGGCACTGTGGGAAATGTAGTCCTGAGAAGTTAAAGAATTGAACATTGGTGAATGTAGTTCTGATGCAATAGTGAATGGAACTGTGGGAAATGTAGTTCTGATGACATAGAGTGTGGAACTGTGGGAAATGAAGTGCTGATAACATAGTGCATTCAATTGTGTGAAAAATAGTACTGATGACCTATAGAAAGACACTGTTGGGAATGTAGTCATGACAATGTAGAGAAGTGTAATGAGGGAAATTGAATTCTGATGATGTAGAGAAAGGCACTGGGGGAAATATGGTTCTAATGAGAAAAAGAAAGGAACTGTGGGAAATGCAGTCCTGAGAAACTATGGAATGGAACTCTGGGAAATGTACTTCTCATGAAAGAGGAAAAGACACTCTGGGAAATGTAGTCCTGATTCTTTAGAGAATGGCACCATGGTAAATGTAGTTCAAAGACAGAGAATGGAAGTGTGGGAAATTTAGTCTTGACCATGGAGAGAATGGAACTGTGGGAAATGTAGTTCTGATGACATACAGAATGGAAATGTGGGAAAATGTAATATTGATGATGTAGAGAAAGGCACTGTGGAAAATGTATTTCTGATGACCCAAAGAAAGGCATTGTCAGAAATGTAGTCCTAAGAAGGTAGAGAATGGAACTTTGGTAAATGTAGTGATGATGACATAGTGAATTGAATTGTGGGAAATGTAGTCCTGATGAATATATAAAGACACTGTTGGGAATGTAGTCATGACAACACAGAGAAGTTTAACGTGGGAAATGGAGTTTTGATGATGTAGAGAAAGGCACTGTGGGAAATGTAGTTCTAATGAAACAGAGAAAAACACTGTGGGAAATGTACTTCTGATGTCATAGAGAAAGGAACTTTGTGAAATGTAGTTCTGATGATGTAGAGACAGGCAATGTGGGAAATGGAGTCCTAAGAAAGAAGAAAATGGAACTGTGGGAAATATAGTTTTGATGACATAATGAATGGAACTGTGGGAAATGTAGTTCTTATGAAAGAGAGAAAGACACTCTGAGAAATGTAGTCCTGAATATGTAGAGCATGAATCTTGAGTAATGTAGTTCTGATGACATAGAAGATGGAACCCTCGGAAATGTAGACCGAATGACATAGTGTAGGGCTATGTTGGAAATGTAGTTCTGATGATGTAGAGAAAGGAACTGTGGGAAATGTAGTTCTGATGACAGCGTGAAAAGCACAGTGGCAAGTGTAGTTTGCATTACATAGTGAATTGAACAGTGGGAAATGTAGTTCAGATGACATAGAGCATGGAACTGTGGGAAAATGTAGTTCTGATGCCATCGAAAAAGCTCCTGTGGGATATGTAGTTCTGATGACACAGAGAACGGCACTGTGGGAAATATAGTTCTGATGACTTAGAGAATGGCACTGTGGGAAATGTAATTTTGATGATGTAGGGAAAGAAATTTTCACAACTGTAGTCCTGTGACTCAGAAAAAGGCATGGTGTTAAATATGGTCCAGAAAAAGTAGAGAATGGAACTGTTGGAAATGTAGTTTCAATGACTTAGAGAATGGAACTGTGGGAAATGTAGTTCTGATGAAAGAGAGAAAGGCACTCTGGGAAATGTAGTTCTCATGATGTAAAGAAATGCATGATGAGAAATGTAGTTCTGGTGACAAACAGAATGGCACTGTGGGAAATGTACTTCGGATGATGTAGAGAAAAGTCTTGTGGGAAATGTATTTCTGATTATGTAGAGAAAGGACCTGTGGGAAATGTACTTCTGATGATGTAGGAAAGGCACAGTGGGAAATGGAGTTCTGATGACATGGAGAAAGGCATAGTGGGAAATGTAGTTCTGATGATGCAGAGAAAGACATTACGGGAAATGAAGTTCTGAACATGTAGAAAAAGGCATGATGGGGAATGTAGTTCTGAAGACACAGGTAAAGGCACTCTGGGAAATGAAGTTCTGATGACATAGAGAAAGGACCTGTGGGAAATGCAGTTCTGATGGTTTAGAGAAAGCACTGTGGGAAATGTAGTTTTGATGACATAAGGAAAGAATCTTTGGGAATTGAGGTTCTGATGACACAGAGAAAGGCACCTTGGGAAATGTATTCCTGAGAAGGTAGAGAATGGAACTTGGTAAATGTTGTTCTGATGCTATAGAGAATGGAATGCTGGGAAGGGTAGGTCTGATGACAAAGTGAATGGAACTATGGGAAATGGAGTTCTGATTACACGGAGAAAGGCATAGTGGGAAATGTAGTTCTGATGATGTAGAGAAAGACATTATGGGAAATGAAGTTCTGAACATGTAGAAAAAGGCATGATGGGGAATGTAGTTCTGAAGACACAGGTAAAGGCACTCTGGGAAATGAAGTCCTGATGCCATAGAGAAAGGACCTGTGGGAAATGCAGTTCTGATGGTTTAGAGAAAGCACTGTGGGAAATGTAGTTTTGATGACATAAGGAAAGGATCTTTGGGAATTGTAGTTCTGATGACACAGAGAAAAGCACCTTGAGAAATGTATTCCTGAGAAGGTAGAGAATGGAACTTGGTAAATGTTGTTCTAATGCTATAGTGAATGGGATGCTGGGAAGGGTAGATCTGATGACAAAGTTAATGGAACTGTGGGAAATGTAGTTCTGATGACACAGTGAAAGGCACGCTGGAAAATGTAGTTCTAATGACATAGAGAAAGACACTGTGGGAAATATAGTTTTGATGTTGTAGAGAAAGGCATGATGGGAAACGTAGTTCTGAAGACACAGTGAAGGGCACTGTGTGAAATGTAGTCCTGAGAAGGTAGAGAATGGAACTTTGGGAAATGTGGTTCTGATGAAAGAGAGAATGGAACTGTGGGAAATGTAGATCTGATGACATAGAATGGCACTGTTGGAAATGTAGTTCTGATGACATAGAGAGAGGAACTTTGTGAAATGTAGTTCTGATGATGTGGAGACAGGTACTGTGGGCAATGTCGTACAGAGAAGGTAGTGAATGAAACTGTGACAAATATAGTTTTCATAACATAGTGAATCGAACTTTGGGAAATGTAGTTCTGATGAAAGAGAGAAAAACACTCTGGGAAATGTAGTCCTGACATTGTAGAGCATGGAACTGTCGTAAATGTAGTTCTGATGACATAAATAACGAAACTCTGGTTAATGTAGTTCAGATGAAAGAGAGAAAGGCAGTGTGGGAAACATAGTCCTGAGAATGTAGATCATGGAACTGTGGGAAATGTATTTTTGATGACATAGAGAATGGAACTCTGGGAAATGTAGTTCTGATGACACAAAGAAAGGCACTGTGGGAAGTGTTGTTCTGATTACGCAAAAAAAGGCCCTGTGGGAAATGTAGTATCTACTATCCAAAATGTCCTATTTGAACTCAAGAGTACAGACAAATAAAATAAAATTCTTTAATTACAAAGATCTACTATCCAAAATGTACACACCGAAGCCAAGAATCCAAACAAATAAAATAAAATTCTCCTCTGACAAAGGTCTACTATTCAAAATGTCCTTGTTGAACCCAAGAATCCAGACAAATAAAAGAAAATTCTCCCCTGACTTAGGTACAGTATCCAAAATGTACACACTGTTCCCTAGAATCCAGACAAATGAGACAATATTCTCCCTTAACAAAGGTCTACTATCCAAAATGTGTTTATTGAACCCAATAATCCAGAAAAACAAAACAAAAATTCTCTTGTGATAATGGTCTACTTTCCAAAATAAACACACTGAACCCACAAATCCAGACAAATGAAACAAAATTCTCACCTGACAAAGGTCTACTATCCAAAATATACACACTGAACCCCAGAATCCAGACGAACAAAACAAAATTATTCCCCGAAAAAGGGCTATTGTCCATAATGTATGCACTGAACACAAGGATCCAGACAAATAAAACAGAATTCTCCCCTGACAAAGGTCTACTACCCAAACGGTACACAATGAGCACAAAAATCCAGACAAATAAAACACAATTCTCATCTGACAATGGTCTTCTATCCAAAATGTACACACTAATCCCAAGTGTCCAGGCAAATAAAACAAAATTCTCCTCGATACAGCTCTACTATCATAAATGTACCCACTGAAACCAAGAATCCGGACAAATAAAACAAACTTCTTCCCTGACAAAGGTCTACTATCCAAAATGTCTTTATTGAACTCAAGAATCCAGACAAATAAAAAAAATCAGTACTGATAAAAAGTATACTATCCAAAATGTACTCATTGAACCACAAATCCAGACAAAAAAAACCCAAAATTCTCTGCTGACAAAGGTAAAGTAACCAAAATGTCCTTATTGAACCCAAGAATAAAGACAAATAAAATAAAATTCTCCTCTCACAAACGTCTACTATCCAAAATGTCCTTACTGATGCCCAAATCCAACCAAATAAAATAAAATTCTCCCCCTACAAAGGTCTACTCCCCAAAATATCCTTATTGTACCCAAGAGTCCAGACCAATAAAACAAAATTCTCCCCTGACAAAGGTCTACCATCCAAAATGTTCTTATTTAAGCCAAGAATACAGACAAATAAAAAAATTCTCTACTGACAAAGTTCTACTATCCAAAATGAACACACTGAACCCAAGAATCCAGACATATAAAACAAAATTCTACTTAGAAAAAGGTCTACTATCCAAAATGTACAAAATGAACCCAAGAATCTATTCAAAAAGAACAAAATTCTTCCCTATCAAAGGTCTACTATCCATAATGTACACACTGAACACAGGAATCCAGACAAATAAAATAAAATTCTCTCCTGACAAAGGTCTACTAACCAAAATCTCCTTTTGAACCCAAGAATCTAGACAAATAAAAAAATTCTGCCCTGAGAAAGGTCTGCTATTCAAATGTCCTTATGGAACCCACGAATCCAGACAAATAAAACAAAATTCTCTGCTTACAAAGGTAAAGTAACCAAAATGTCCTTATTGATCCCAAGAATCCAGACAAATAAAACTGAATTCTCCCCTGACAAAGATGGAGTATCCGAAATGAAAAAATCTGAACCCAAGAATCAAAAGAAGTAAAACAAAATTCTCCCCGGACAAAGTTCTAATATCAAAAATGTCCTCATTGGACACAAGAATCCAGAAAAATAAAACAAAATTGTCCCCTGACAAAGGTCTACTATCAAAAATGTACACACTGAATCCCAAATCCAGAAGAATAACATAATATTCTTCCCTGACAAAGGTCTACTATCCAAAATGTCCTTGTTGATCCCAAGAACCCAGATAAATAAAACAAAATTCTTCCCTGACAAAGGTCTACCATCGAAAAGGTACTCATTGAACCCAAGAATCCAGACAACTAAAACGAAATTCTCCCATGACAATGGTCTACTATCCAAAATGTACACATTGAAAACAAAAATCCAGACAAATAAAATCAAATTCTCTGCTGACAAAGGTCTACCACACAAAATGTTCTTATTGTACCCAAGAATGCAGACAAATAAAACAAAATTCTCCCCGACAAAGGGCTACCCTCCACAATATCTTTATTGAAGCCAAGAATCCTGGAAAATAAAAGAAAATTCTCCCCTGACAAATGTCTACTATCCAAAATGTACACATTGAACTCAAGAATCCAGAGAAATAAAATTAAATTTTCCCCTGACAAAGGTATACTGTCCAAAATGTCTTATTGTAACCAAGAATTCAGTAAAATAAAACAAAAATCTACCATGACAAAGGTCTACTACACACAATCTCCTTTTTGTACCCAAGAATCAAGACAAATTAAAAAAATTCTACTCTGACAAAGGTCTTCTATTCAAAATGTCCTTATTGAAACCAAGAATACAGAAAAATAAAACAAAAATCTCTCCTGACAAAGGTCTATTATCCAAAATGTCCTTATTGAACCCACAATTCCGGAAAATTAAACAAATTCTCCCCTGACAAAAGTGTGCTTTCCATATTGTCTTTATTGAACATAAGAATCCAGACAAATAAAACAAATTTCTCCCCTGATAAAATCTACTTTCCAAAACTTCCTTATTGAACCCATGAATCTGGAAAATTAAATAAAATTCTCCCCTGAAAAAGGTCTACAATCCAAAATGTGCACAAAGAACCAAAGATTCCATACAAATAAATTCTCCCCTGATAAAGGTCTACTATCCAAAATGTCCTTATTGAACCCAAGAATCCAGACAAATAAAACAAAATTCTCCTTTGACAAAGGTCTACTCTTCAAAATGTACACACTGAACCCAAGGATCCAGACATATGAAACAAAATTCTACCATGTCAAAGGTCTACTATCCAAATTGGACACACTGAGTCAAAAATCTAGACAAATAAAACAAAATTCTCTCTCATCAGAGGTCTACTATTCAAAATGTACACTCTGAATCCAAGAATCCAGAAAATAAAACAAAATTCTCCTCTGACAAAGGTCTACCATCGATAATGTACACACTAGCACTAGAATAAAGACAAAGAAAACAGATTTCTCCCGTGAAAAAATCTACTACCCAAAATGTACACACTGAAACCAAGAATACAGAAAATATAATAAAATTCTCACCTGAAAAAAATCTACTATCCAAAATATCCTTATTGAACCCAACAATCCAGATAAATAAAACAAAATTCTCCCATGACAAAGGTATTCTATCCAAAGTGTCCTTATTGTAACCAAGAATCCAACAAATAAAACAAAATACTCCCCCGTCAAAGATCTACTATCCACAATCTCCTTTTTGTACCCAAGAATCTAGACAAATAAAAAAAATTATACTCTGACAAAGGTCTGCTATTCAAAATGTCCTTATTGAACCCAAGAATACAGACAAATAAACCAAAATTCTCCCTGACAAAGGTCTACTATCCAAAATGTACACACTGAACCCATGAATCCAGACAAATAAAACAAAATTCTGCACTTACAAATGTCTACTATTAAAAATGTTACTGAACCCAAGAATCCAAACAAATAAAATTCTCCCGTGACAACTGTCTAATATCCAAAATGTCCTTATTGAACTCCAGAATCCAGACAAATAAAACAAAATCTCCCCTTACAAAAGTCTTCTCTCCAAAATGTCTTTATTGAACCCAAGAATCTGGACTAATAAAACCAACTTCTCCCCTGGCAAAGGTTTGCTATCACAATGTACATACTGAACCCAAGACACCAAACAAATAAAACAAAATTCTTCCTTGAAAAAGTCTACTATCAAAATGTACACACTGAACCCAAGAATGCAGACTATTAAAAAATTCTCACCTGACAAAGGTCTACTATCCAAAATGTCCTTATTGAACGCAAGAATCTGGACAAATAAAACAAAATTCACCACTGACAAAGGTCTACTGTTCGAAATGTACACATGGAAACCAAGAATCCAGAGAATTAAAAGAAATTTCTTCCCTGGCAAAGGTCTATTAAATAAACTTTCCTTATTGAACCCAAGAATCCAGACAAATAAAACAAAATTCAGCCCTGACAAATGTTTATAATCCAAAACGTACACACTGAATCCAAGAATCCAGAAAATAAAACAAAATTTGCACTTACGAATGTCTATTATAAAAAATGTCCTTATTGAACCAAAGAATCCATAGGAAAAAAGAATTCTCACCTGACAAAGGTCTACTATCGAAAATGTCCCCATTGAACCCAAGAAACCACAAAAATAAAACAAAATTCTCCCCTGACAAAGTATACTATCCAAAATTTCCTTATTGAACCAAAGAATCCACACAAATAAAACAAAATTCTCTCCTGACAAAGGTCTACTATCCAAATTTTACACAATGAACCCAAGAATCCAGACAAATGAAACAAAATTCTCCCCTGACAAAGGTCTACTATCCAAAATGTCCTTATTAAACCCAAGAAACCAGACAAATAAAACAAAAATCTCCCATGACAAAGGTATACTATCCAAAATGTACTCAATGAATACAAGAATCCAGACAAATGAAACAAAATTCTCCCCTGACAAAGGTCTACTATCCAAAATGTCCTTATTAAACCCAAGAAACCAGACAAATAAAACAAAAATCTACCATGACAAAGGTATACTATCCAAAATGTACTCAATGAATACAAGAATCCAGACAAATGAAACAAAATTCTCCCCTGAAAAAGCTCTACTATCCAAAATGTCCTTTCTGAACTGAAGACTCAAGACATAGAAAACAAAATTCTACCTGAGAAAAGTCTACTATCCAAAACGACCTTATTGAACCCAAGAATCCAGACAAATAAAGAAATTTCTACCCTGACAATGGTCCATGAGCCATAATGTCCTTTTTTAATAAAAAAAAATCCAGACAAATAAAACAAAATTCTGCCCTGACAAAGGTCTACGTTCAAAAACGTCCTCATTGAATCCAACAATCCAGACAAATAATACATAATTCTCCCCTGACACAGGTCTACTGTCCTAAATACACACACTGAACCTAAGAATCCAGACGAAAAAAAAATTCTCCCCTGACAAAGGTCTACTATTCAAAATGTCTTTATTAAACTCAAGAATCCAAAGAAATAAAAGAAAATTATCCCCTAACAAAGGTCTACAATCAATAATGTACACACTGAACCCAAGAATCCAGATAAATAAAACCGAATTCTCCCCTGACAAAGGACTACTATCCAAAATATTCTTATTGAACGCAAGAATCAGGACAAATAAAACCAAATTCACCGCTGACAAAGGTCTAATATCCAAAATGTCGCTATTGAACCAAAAATTCCAGACAAAGAAAATAAAATTATCCCCTCACAAAGTTCTACTACCCAATTGTCCTTATTGAAATCACAAATCCAGACAAATAAAACAAAATTCTCCCCCTACAAAGGTCTACTATCCAAAATGTCCTTATTGAACCTAAGAATCCAGAAAAATAAAAGAAAATTCTCCTCTGACAATGGTATACTACCCAAAATGTCCATATCAAACCCAAGAAACAAGAAAAATAAAACAAAATTCTCCCCTGACAAAGGTCTAATAAGCAAAATATCCTTATTGAACCCAAGAATCCAGACAAATATAATAAAATTCTGTGAGAAATGTCATTCTGATGACATAGGGAAAGAAAATCTGGGAAATGTAGTTCGGAGGACATGGAGAAAGGCAATCTGGGAAATGTAGTTCTGACAATGTGGAGAATGAAACTGTAGGAAATAAAGTTCTGATGATGTAGAGAATGGAACTGTGTGAAATGTAGTTCTGATGACACAGAGAAAGGCACTGAGGGGACTGTAGTTCTTATCATGTAGAGTAAGGCACTGTGGGAAATGTAGTTCTGATGACACAGTGAATGGAACTGTTGAAAATGTAGTTCTGATGACACAGAGAAAGGCACTGTGGGAAATGTAGTCATGACAATATAGTGAATGTCACTATAGGAAATGTAGTTCTGATGACACAGAGAAAGGCACTGTGGAAAATTATTTCTGATGACACACAGAAAGACACTGAGGGAAATGAAGTTCTGATGATGTAGATAAAGGTACCTAAGGAAATGTAGTTGTGGTGACACAGAAAGGCACTGTGGGAAATATTGTCCTGAGAAGTTAGAGAATGGAACATTGGGAAATGTAGTTCTGATGACATAGAGAATGGAACTGTGGAAAATGAAGTCTTGACAATGAAGAGAATGGAACTGTGGGAAATGTAGTTCTGATGACATATAGAATGCAACTGTGAAAAAATGTAGTTCTGATGAAGTAGAGAAGGGCACTAAGGGAAATGCAGTTCTGATAAGACACAAAAAGGCACTGTGGGTAATGTACTTTTGATGAGGTAGAGATTGGAACTTTGGGAAATGTACTACACTACATAAGGAATGGAACTGTGGAAAATGTAGTTCTGATGACACACAGAAACGCACTGTGGAACATGTAGTCCTGAGAAGTTAGAGAGTGGAACCGTAGGAAATGTAGTTCTGATGATTTGGATAAAGGCACATTGGAAAATGTAGTTCTGAAGACATAGAGAAAGAACTGTGGGAAATGTAGTTCTGATAACACAGAGGAAAGCAGGGTTTGATGACGTAGTGATCCAAATTTGCTAAATGTAGTTCTGATGACATAGACAATGGAACTGTTTGAAAATGTATTTCTGATGATATGGATAAAGGCACTTTGGGAAATGTAGTTCTGAAGACACAAAGAAAGGCACTTTGGGAAATGAAATTTTGATGATATAGAGAAAGCACTGTGGGAAATATAGTTCTGATGAAACAGAGAATGGCACTGAGGTAAATGTAGTCTGAACACAGAGGAAAGAACGTTGGGAAATGGAGTTTTAATGAGGTAAGGAGATAAATTATGGGAAATGTAGCTCTGATGACCCAGAGAAATGCACTGTGAGAAATGTAATCCTGAGAAGTTAGAGAATGGAACTTTGGTGAAATGTAGTTCTGATGAAATAGGAATGCAACTCTGGGAAATGAAGTCTTGACAATATAGAGAATGGAGCTGTGGGAAATGAAGTTCTGATGGCAGACAGAATGGAACTGTTAAAAAATGTAGTTCTGATGTTGTAGAGAAAGGCACTGAGGAAAATATAGTTGTGATGAGAAAGAGAAAGGTACTGTGGGAAATGTAGTTTTGATGACATAGGGAAGTTAACTCTGGGAATTGTAGTTCAGATGACACAGAGAAAGGCACTATGGAAAATGTAGCTCTGAGCAGGTAGAGAATGGAACTGTGTGAAATGTAATTTTGATGACATAGAGAATGGAACAGTGGGAAATGCAGTCCTGATAAAAAAGAGAAAGGAACTTGAAAATATAGATCTGATGATATAGAGCAAGGCACTGTGGGAAATGTAGCTCTGATGACATAGTAAAAAGACCTTAGCATTATGTACTTCTGATTACATAGAGAATGGAACCTTGGGTAATATAGTCGTGAAAATGTAGAGGATGAAACTGTAGGAAATACAGTTCTGAGGACATATAGAATGGAAATGTGAAAAAATGTAGTTCTGATGACGTAGAGAAAAGCATGTGGAAATGTAGTTCTGATGACACAGGAAAGGCACAGTGGGAAATGTAGTTCTGATGATGTTGAGAAAGGCTGTTTGGTAAGTGTTGTTCTGATGTCACAGAGAAAGGCAGTGTGGGAAATTTATTTCTGATGACACACAAAAACGCACTGTGGGAAAGGAAGTTCTGATGATGGAGAGAATGGTACCATGGGAAAGGTAGTTCTGATAACACAGAAAATGCATTGTGGGAAATGTAGTTCTGAGGATGTTGAGAAAAGCACTGAGGGAAATGTAGTTCTGAGGATGCAGAGAATGGAACTTTGGGAAATGTATTACTAATGACCCAGTGAAGGGAACTGTGGGATACGTCATTCTGATGACATGGAGAAGGGCACAGAGTGAAGCAGAGTTTTTTTTTTTTTTTTTTTGGTTTTTCGAGACAAGGTTTCTCTGTGTAGGTTTGCGCCTTTCCTGGAACTCGCTTTGGAGACCAGGCTGGCCTCAAACTCACAGAGATCCGCCTGGCTCTGCCTCCCGAGTGCTGGGATTAAAGGCGTGCGCCACCACCGCCCGGCTGTGAAGCAGAGTTTTTAAGACATGAAGAAAGGCATTGTTTGAAATGAAGTTCTGATGATATAGAGAATGCACTGTGGGAAATGTAGTTTTCATGACATAGAGAATGGCACTGTGGTAAATGTAGTTCTGAAGACAAAGAAAATAGCACAGTGGGAAATAGAGTTTTGATATGGTAGAGAGATGAACTTTGGGAAATGTAGTTCTTATGACCCAGGGAAAGGCACTGTAGTAAATGTAGTTCTGAGAAAGCAGAAAATGGAACCTCGGGAAATGTAGGTCTGATGACATAGAGAATGGAACTCTGGGAAATGTAGACTTGACAATGGAGAGAAAGGCACTGAGGGAAATGTAGTTCTAATGAGATAGAGAAAAGCACTGTGGGAAGTGGAGGGAAATGTAATTCTGATGAGACAGAGAAAGGCACTGTGGGAAATATAGGCTGGACGAGGTAGAGAATGTAACTTTGGGAAATGTAGTTCTCATGACATAGTATATGGAACCATGGGAAATGTAGTTCTGATGACATAGCGAATGGATGAGTGAGAATATGTAGTTGTTATGACTTAGATCAAGACACTCTAGGAGATGTTGTCCTGAGATTGTAGAGAATGGTACTGTGGGAACTGTAGTTCTGATGACACAGAGAATGTAACTCTTGGAAATGTAGTTCTGATGAAAGAGAGAATGGACCTGTGGGAAATGTAGTTCTGATGACATAGCGAATGGAACTGTGGGAAATTTCGTCTTGACAATGTAGAGCATGAAACTGTGGGAAATGTAGTTCTGATGTTATAGAGAAAGGCACTGGTGCTAATGTCGTTCTGATGACATGGAGAAAGGCATCAAGGAAAATGTGGTTCTGAACACAAAGAAAGAAACTGTGGAAAATCAAGTTCTGATGATATATAGGGAATGCACTGTGGGAAATGGAGTTCTCAGGACACAGAGAATGGCACTGTGCTGAATCTAATTCTAGGGAGACAGAGAAAAGTCCTTTGGGAAATGGAGTTTTGATGACGTAGGTAAAGGAATTTTGGGATATGCAGTTCTGTTGACCCATAGAAAGGAACTGTGGGAAATGTAGTTCTTTGAATTTGAAGAATGAACTTTGGAAAATGCAGTTCTGATGACATAGTGAATGGAACTTGGGAAATGCAGTTTTGATGACTTAGGGAAAGACAACCCGAAAACTGTAGTCATGACAATGTAGAGAATGGAACTGTGGGAATTGTAGTTCTAAAGACATAGAGAAGGGAACCGTGGGGCACGTAGTTATGAGAAAGAGAGAAAGGCACTGTGGGAAATGTAGTTGTGATGATGTAGAGAAAGGCATTGGGAAAAAGTTGTTCTGATAACGGAGAAAAAGGCTCTTTGGGAAATGTAGCTATGATGACACAGTGAAGACACTGTGGAAAATTTATTTCTAATGGCACACAGAAAGGTTCTTTGGGTAATGTAGTTGTGATGACATAGTGAATGGAACTATGGGAAATGTAGTTCTGATGACATAGAGAATGGAATTGTAAGAAATGTAGTCTTGACAATGTAGAGAATGGAACTCTTGGTAATTTAGTTCTGATGACTTAGAGAAAGGAACTATGGGAAATGTAGTCTTGACAATGTAGAGAATGGAACTGTAGGAAATGTAGTTCTGATGACAGAGGGAATGGCACTGTGGGAAATGTAGTCTTGACAATGTTTAGAGTGTAACTGTGGGAAATGTAGTTCTGGTGACATATAGGATGGAACTGTCCAAAAATATAGTTCTGATGACATAGAGAAACGCACTGAGGGAAATGTCGTTCTGATGATTTGGAGAATGGCACTGTGGAAAATGAAGTTCTGATGACATGGAGAAAGGAACTGTGGAAAATGTAGTTCGGAGGCTGTATAGAATGGCACTGGGGGAAATGATGTCCAGAGAAGTTAGAGAATGGAACTTAGGGAAATGTAGTTCTAATGACATAGTGAATGGAACTGTGGGAAATGTAGTTCTGATGACATAAAGAAAGGCACATAGGGAAATGTAGTTCTGATGACACAGATAATGGAACTGTGAAAAATGTAATTCTGATGACACAAAGAAAGGCATTGTGGGAAATGGAGTTTTGATGAGGTAGGGAAAGGAACTTTGGGAAATGTTGTTCTGATGATCCAGAGAAAGGCACTGTGGGAAATGTAGTCCTGAGATGTTAGAGAATGGAACTGTGGGAAATGTACTTGTGATGACATAGAGAATGGCACAATGGAAAATGTATTTCAGATGACATATAGAATGGAACTATCAAAAAAATGTAATTCTGATGACAGAGAGAAAGGCTGTTTTAGAAATGTAGTTCCGATGACACAGAAAAAGACACTGTGGGAAATGTAGTTCTCATGTAGAGAATAGTACTTTGGCAAATATATTTCTGATGTCACAGAGAAAGTTTGTGGGAAATGTAGTTCAGATGACAAAGAAAATGGACCTGTGGGAAATGTAGTTTTGATATTTAGGAATAGAACTGTTGGAAATGAAGTTCAGATGATATAGAGAAAGGCACTGTGGGAAATGTAGTTCTGATGACACAGAGAATGGAACTGTGGAAGATGCAGCTCTGAAGACACAGAGAAAAGCATGGTGGGATATGGAGCTTTGATGAGGTAGGGAAAGGAACTTTGGGAAATGTAGGTCTGATGACCCAGTGAAAGGCACTATGGGAAATGTAGTCTTGTGAAGTTAGAGAATGGAACTGTTGGAAATGTAGTTCTGCTGACATAGAGAATGGAACTGGTGGAAATGCAGTTGTGATGAAAGAGAGAAAGGAAACGTGGACAATGATTTTGTGAACACACAGGTAAAGTCTCTGTGGGAAATGTAGTCCTGAGAAGGTAGAAAATGCAGTGTGGGAAATGTAGTCAGGATGACATAGTGAATGGAATTGTGCAAAATGTAGTTTTGATGACTTAGAAAAAGACACACTGAGCAATGTAGTCCTGACATTGCAGAGAATGGAACTGTGGGAAATGTAGTTCGGATGACATAGAGAATGGAACTGTGAAAAAAATGTAGTTCTGATGATGTTCTGAAAGGTCCTGAGGGAAATGTACCTCTGAAGAGACAGAGAAAGGCACTGTGGGAAATGTAGTCCTGAGAATTTAGAGAATGGTAGTTTGGGAAATGTAGTTCTAAGGACACACAGAATGGCACTGTGAAAAACATAGTAATGAGAAGTGAGAGACTGGAACTTTGGGAAATGTAGTTTTGATGATATAGTGAATGGACTGTGAGAAAGGTAGTTCTGATGACTTAGAGAAAGATATTCTGGAAAAATTCGATCTGATGAGAGATAGAAAGGTACTGTGGGAAATGTAATTATGATGATGCAGAGCAAGGCACTGTGAGAAATGTAGTTCTGAGAAGGTAGAGAATGTAACTGTGGGAAAAGTAGGTCTGATGACATATAGAATGGGAATGTGGGAAATGTAGTTCTGATGACTTAGAGAAAGGAACTGTGGGAAATTTAGCTGTGATGAATTAGAGAAAGACACTCTGGGAAATGTAGTTCTGATGAATGAGAGAAAGGCAATGTGGGAAATGGCTTTCTGATGAGGCAGAGCAAGGCACTGTGGGAAATGTAGTTCTGAGGACATAGTGAATGGAACTGTGGGAAATGTATTTCTGATGACATAGTGAAAGACACTCTGGCAAATGCAGTTATGACAATGTAGTGATTGGAACACTGGGAAATGTAGCTCTGATGACATAGAGAAAGGAACTCAGAGAAAGGTAATTCTGATGATGAAGAAGAAAGCCTTGTGAGAAATGTAGTCCTGAGGAGGTAGAGAATGGAACAGTGTGAGATGAATTTTTGATGACATAGAGAAAGGAACTGTGCGAAATGTAGCTGTGATGACTTTGAGAATGGAACTGTGGGAAATGAAGTCCTTAAGAGATAGACTGTGGAACTGTGGGAAGTGAAGTTTTGAGGACATAGTGATTGGAACTGTGGGAAATGTAGTTCTGATGACTTAGAGAACGACACTGTGGATAATGTTGTCCTCACATTTTAGAGAATGGACCTGTGGGAAATATAGTTCTGATGACATAGAGAATGGAACTATGGAAAATGTAGTTCTGATAAAAGAGAGAATGGAACTGTGGCAAATGTAGTTCTGATGATATAGGGAATGGAACTGTGGGAAATGTAGTTCTGATAACGTAGAGTTGAACTGTCAAAAATGTAGTTCTTTTGATTGTAAAGGGAGGCACTCAGGGAAATGTAGTTCTGATGAGACACAGAAATGTACTGTGGGAAATGCATTTCTGATGACAAAGTGAAGGGAACTTTGGGAAATGTAGTTCTGATGACATGGAGAGAGGCACAGAGGGAAATGGAGTTCTGAAGACACAGAGAAAAGCACGGTGTGAAATGGAATTATGATGAGATAGGAAAAGGATCTTTGGGAAATATAGCTCTGATGACCCAAAGAAAGGCACCCTGTAAATGTAGTCATGACATTGTAGAGAATGAAAATTTGTGAAATGAAGTTCTGATGACATAGAGAATGGATCAGTGGGAAATGTAGTTCTGATGAAAGAGAGAAAACAAATGTGGGATATGTAGTTCTGATGAGACCAAGAAAGGCACTGTGGGAAATGTAGTCTTGAAAAGGTAGAGAATGGAATAGTGGAAAATGAAGTTTGGATGACATAGTGAATGGAATTGTGGGAAATTTAGTTCTGATGACAAAGAGAATGGAACTTTGGGAAAATGTAGTTCTGATGACATAGAGAAAGGCACTGTGGGATATTTATTTCTGATTAGACATCAAAAGTCACGGGGGGAAATGTAGTTTTGATGATGTAGAGATAGGTACTCGGGGATATATAGATCGGATGTCACGGAGAAAGGTACTCAGGGATATGTAGTTCTGATGACATAGTGAATGGCACTGTGGGAAATGTAGTTCTGATGACACAGAGAAAAGAACTCTGGTAAATGTAGTTCTGAAGATACACAGGAAACCATTGTGGGAAATGTAGTTCTGATGAATGAAAGAAAGGAACTGTGGGAAATGTAGTTCAGATTACATGGGCAACACACCGTGTGAAATGTACTCCTGAGAATGGAACTTTGGGAAATTAGTTTTTTTTTTAAATTTATTTTAATTTATTTTGCAATACAATTCAGTTCTACATATCGGTCACGGATTCCCTTGTTCTCCCCCCTCCCGTCCCCCTCACCTTCCCCCCAACGCCCCCCCCCCCCATTCCCATCTCCTCCAGGGCAAAGCCTTCCCCACAGACTGAGGTCAACCTGGTAGACTCAGTCCAGGTAGGTCTAGTCCCCTCCTCCCAGGCCGAGCCAAACAATCCTGCATAGGCCCCAGGTTTCAAACAGCCAACTCATGCAATGAGCACAAGATCTGGTCCCACTGCCTGGATGCCTCCCAAACAGATCAAGCCAATCAACTGTCTCACCCATTCGGAGGGCCTGATCCAGTGGGGACCCCTCAGCCATTGGTTCATAGTTCATGTGTTTCCATTCATTTGGCTATTTGTCCCTGTGCTTTATCCAACCTTGGTCTCAACAATTCTCGCTCATATAAACCCTCCTCATTCTCGTTAATTGGACTCCCAGAGATCCACCCAGGGCCTAGTCATGGATCTCTGCATCCAGATCCCTCAGTAGTTGGATGAGGTTTCTAGCACAACAATCAGGGTGTTTGGCCATCCCATCACCAGAGTAGGTCAGTTCGGGCTGTCTCTCGACCATTGCCAGCAGTCTGTTGTGTGGGTATCTTTGTGGATTTCTGTGGGCCTCTCTAGCACTTTGCTTCTTCCTGTTCTCATGTGGTCTTCATTTACCATGGTCTCCTATTCCTTGTTCTCCCTCTCTGTTGTTGATCCAGCTGGGATCTCCCGCTCCCCCAAGCTCTCTTTCCCTCGACCCTCGCCTTTCATTACCCCCACTCATGTCCAGGCTGTTCATGTAGATCTCATTCCATTTCTCTGTCATTGGGCGATCCCTGTGTCTTTCTTGGGGTCCTGTTTTCCGGGTAGCCTCCCTGGTGATGTGAGTAGCAGACAATTCATCCTTGTTTCATGTCTAGTATCCTGCTATGAGTGAGTACATACCATGTTTGTCTTTCTGAGTCTGGGTTACCTCACTCAGGATGATTTTTTCTAGATCCATCCATTTGTCTGCAAACCTCATGATGCCATTGTTTTTTTCTGCTGAGTAGTATTCCATTGTGTATATGTACCACATTTTGTTTATCCATTCTTCAGTTGAAGGGCATCTGGGTTGTTTCCATGTTCTGGCTATTACAAACAATGCTGATATGAACATAGCTGAACAAGTGCTCTTATGGTGTGGTTGAGCATTTCTTGGGTATATGCCCAAGAGTGGTATAGCTGGATCTTGGGGGAGATTGATTCCCAATTTTCTAAGAAAGCGCCATATTGATTTCCAAAGTGGTTGTACAAGCTTGCATTCCCACCAGCAGTGGAGGAGAGTTCCCCTAGCTCCACATCCTCTCCAGCATAAGGTGTCTTCAGTGTTTTTGATCTTAGCCATTCTGACAGGCGTAAGGTGGTATCTCAGAGTTGTTTTGATTTGCATTTCCCTGATGATTAGGGATGATGAGCAATTCCTTAAATGTCTTTCGGCCATTTGAGTTTCCTCTGTTGAGAATTCTCTGTTTAGTTCTATAGCCCATTTCTTAATTGGACTGTTGGGCATTTTGATGTCTAATTTCTTGAGTTCCTTATATATTCTGGATATCAGTCCTCTGTCAGATGTGGGGTTGGTGAAGATCTTTTCCCATTCTGTAGGCTGTCGCTTTGCCTTGTTGACCGTATCCTTTGCTCTACAAAAGCTTCTCAGTTTCAAAAGGTCCCATTGATTGATTGTTTCTCTCAGAGTCTGTGCTACTGGTGTTCTATTTAGGAAGTAGTCTCCAATGCCAATGCGTTCAAGACTACTTCCTACTTTCTCTTCTAGCAGGTTCAGAGTAGCTGGATTTATGTTGAGGTCCTTGATCCACTTGGACTTAAGTTTTGTGCACGGTGATAGATATGGATCTATTTGCAGCCTTCTACATGTTGATATCCAGTTTTGCCAGCACCATTTGTTGAAGATGCTTTCTTTTTTCCATTGTGCACTTTTGGCTTCTTTGTCAAAAATTATATGTTCATAGGTGTGCGGATTAATGTCAGGGTCTTCAATTCGATTCCATTGGTCCACATGTCGGTTTCTATGCCAGTACCAAGCTGTTTTTATTACTGTAGCTCTATAGTAGAGCTTGAAGTCAGGGATCGTGATGCCTCCAGAAGTTGTGTTATTGTACAGGATTCCTTTGGCTATCCTGGGTTTTTTGTTTTTCCATATGAATTTGAGTATTATTCTTTCCAGGTCTGTGAAGAATTGTGTTGGTATTTTGATGGGGATTGCATTGAATCTGTAGATTGCTTTTGGTAAGATTGCCATTTTTACTATGTTAGTCCTGCCTATCCATGAGCATGGGAGATCTTTCCATTTTCTGACATCTTCTTCAATTTCTTTTTTCAGGGACTTAAAGTTCTTGTCATATAGGTCCTTCACTTGCTTGGTTAGTGTTACCCCAAGGTATTTTATGTCATTTGTGGCTATAGTAAAGGGTGATGTATCTCTGATTTCCTTCTCCACTTCTTTGTCCATTGTATATAGGAGGGCTACTGATTTTTTTGAGTTGATCTTGTATCCTGCTATGTTGCTGAAGGTGTTTATAAGCTGTATCAGTTCCTTGGTGGAATCTTTGGGGTCGCTCAAGTATACTATCATGTCATCTGCAAATAGGGAAAGCTTGACTTCTTCCTTTCCAATTTGTATCCCCTTAATCTCCTTATGTTGTCTTATTGCTCTGGCTAGAACTTCAAGTACTATATTGAATAAGTATGGGGAGAGTGGACAGCCTTGCCTCGTTCCTGATTTTAGTGGAATCGCTTTGAGTTTCTCTCCATTTAATTTGATGTTGGCTGTTGGCTTGCTGTAAATTGCCTTTATTATCTTTAGGTATGTTCCCTGTATTCCTGATCGCTCTAATACCTTTATCATGAAGGGGTGTTGGATTTTGTCAAATGCCTTTTCTGCATCCAGTGAGATGATCATATGGTTTTTTTCTTTGAGTTTGTTTATATGGTGTATTATATTGACGGACTTTCATATGTTGAATCACCCTTGCATCCCTGGAATGAATCCTACTTGATCATGGTGGATAATTGTTTTGATGTGTTCTTGGAGTCTGTTTGCCAGTATTTTATTGAGTATTTTTGCATCAATGTTCATGAGGGAGATCGGTCTGTAGTTCTCTTTCTTTGTTGTATCCTTGTTTGGTTTAGGAATTAGGGTAATTGTAGCCTCGTAGAAGGAGTTTGTTAATGTTCCTTCTGTTTCTATTGTGTGGAACAATTTAGAGAGTATTGGTATTAACTCTTCTTTGAAGATCTGGTAGAATTCTGCGCTGAAACCATCTGGTCCTGGGCTTTTTTTGGTTGGGAGACTTTTAATGACTGTTTCTATTTCGTTAGGGGTTATTGGACTATTTAAATAGTTTATCTGGTCTTGATTTAACTTAGGTATGTGGTACCTATCCAGAAAGTTATCCATTTCTTTTAGGTTTTCCAGTTTTGTCGAATAGAGGTTTTTGAAGTATGACCTGATGATTCTCTGGATTTCCTCAATGTCTGTTGTTATGTCCCCCTTTTCATTTCTGATTTTGTTGATTTGGATGCTCTCTCTCTGTCTTTTGGTTAGTTTGGATAAGGGCTTGTCTATCTTGTTGATTTTCTCAAAGAACCAACTCTTTGTTTCATTAATTTTTTGTATTGTTCACTTTGTTTCTATTTTATTGATTTCAGCTCTCGCTTTGATAATTTCCTGGCGTCTATTTTTCCTGGGAGACTGTGCTTCTTCTTGTTCTAGAGCTTTCAGGTATGCTATTAAGTCTCTAGTGTGAGATTTCTCCAACTTATTTATGTGGGCATTTAGTGCTATGAATTTCCCTCTTAGTACTGCTTTCATAGTGTCCCATAAATTTGGATATGTGGTGTCTTCATTTTCATTGATCTCTAGGAAGTCTTTAATTTCTTTCTTTATTTCTTCCTTAACCCATTGATGATTCAGTTGGGTATTATTCAGTTTCCATGAGATTGCAGGTTTTCTGTAGTTTTTGTTGTTGTTGAAATCCAACTTTAGACCATGGTGGTCTGATAGAACACAGGAGGTTATTCCAATTGTTTTGTATCTGTTTAGATTTCTTTTGTGGCCAAGTACGTGGTCAATTTTAGAGAAGGTTCCATGGGGTGCTGAGAAGAAGGTATATTCTTTTTTGTTAGGATGGAATGTTCTGTAGATATCGATTAATTCCATTTGAGTCATGACATCAGTTAAGTCCTTTATTTCTCTGTTAAGTTTCAATTTGGGAGACCTGTCCAGTGGTGAAAGTGGGGTGTTGAGGTCTCCCACTATTAATGTGTGGGGTTTTATATGTGATTTAAGCTTTAGTAATGTTTCTTTTACATATGTGGGTGCCCTTGTGTTTGGGGCATAAATATTCAGAATTGAGACTTCATCTTGGTGGATCTTTCCTGTGATGAGTATGTAATGCCCTTCTTGATCTCTTTTGATTGATTTTAGTTTGAAGTCTATTTTGCTGGATATCAGGATGGCTACACCCGCTTGTTTCTTAAGACCGTTTGATTGGAAAGTCTTTTCCCAGCCTTTTATTTTTAGGTAGTGTCTATCTTCGAATTTGAGATGTGTTTCTTGTATGCAGCAGAAAGATGGGTCCTGCTTTCGTATCCATTCTGTAAGCCTATGTCTTTTTATAGGTGAATTAAGTCCATTGATATTGAGGGAAATTAATGACCAGTGATTGTTCATTCCTGTTATTTTTTGGTGGTGATGTGTGGGTACTTCTATACGTTGGGGTTTACTGCTGTGGCTTTATCTGTTGCCTGTGTTTTCGAGGGTGTATCTGACTTCCTTAGGTTGGAATTTTCCTTCTAGTGCTTTCTGTAGGGCTGGGTTTGTGGATAAGTATTGTTTAAATCTGGCTTTGTCATGGAATGTCTTGTTCACTCCATCTATGGTGATTGAAAGTTTTGCTGGGTATATTAGTCTAGGCTGACATCCATGGTCTCTTAGTGTCTGCATTACATCTGTCCAGGTTCTTCTGGCTTTCAATGTCTCCATTCAGAAATCGGGTGTTATTCTGATGGGTTTGCCTTTATATGTCACTTGGCCTTTTTCCTTTGCTGCTCTTAATATTCTTTCTTTATTCTGTACGTTTAGTTGTTTAACTATTATGTGGCGAGGGGACTTTTTTGGGGGGTCTAGTCTGTTTGGTGTTCTATAAGCTTCTTGTATCTTCATAGGCATTTCCTTCTTTAAGTTGGGAAAGTTTTCTTCTATGATCTTGTTGAATATATTTTCTGTGCCCTTGAGTTGGTATTCTTCTCCTTTTTCGACCCCTATTATTCTTAAGTTTGGTCTTTTCATGGTGTCCCAAATTTCTTGGACATTTTGGTTCATGACTTTGTTGGCTTTAGTGTTTTCTTTGACTGATGAATGTATTTCTTCTACTGTATCTTCAACGCTAGAGATCCTCTCTTCCATCTCTTGCATTCTGTTGATTATACTTGCATCTGAAGTTCCCAATCGTTTTCTCAGATTTTCTATTTCCAGCATTCCTTCTGTTTGTGTCTTCTTCATTTTTTCTATTTCCCTTTTCAGGTCTTGGACTGTTTCCTTCATTTGTTTCATTGATTTTTCTTGATTTTCTCTCAGTATTTTATTGTTTTCTTCCAGGACTTTATTGATTTCTTCTAATTTGTTTGCCCTTTCCTCTAGTTGTTTACAGCGTTCTTCACATTTTTTTGTCTTTTCCTCTACACAAGCCTCTAGCTTCTTCATGATGTCATTCATAAGGCTGTTTTCTTCTGCTTCTTCCAATTTCTGATGTTCAGGTCTAGGTGTTGGAGGAGGGCTAGGGCCTGGTGATGCTGTATTGCTATTCATTTTGTTGTATATGTTTCTGCCTTGACGTCTGCCCATCTCCTTGTGGTTCGTTACTGGCCTTATCCACACACTTGGTTCAGCCAGACCAGTGTTCCAAAAGGGAAGTCCAGAGCAAGATGGGAGCTGGCCTCTAAGTCCAGAGCAAGATGGGAGCTGGGGGCCAGCCTCTAAGTCTCAGGAAGAGGCTTGGGGCTCAGGCGGATGGGCGTGGGGGCAGGGCGTGGAGACTGCAGGGCCTGCCAGGGGTCTTGGAGAAGGGGATCCTTCCCGGTGGGGCTAGCAGGGAACCTGCCCGGTGGCCAGAACCTGGGGCCAAGTTGGGCAGGTCTTCCCTGGAGTGGCTGGTGCCCAGGGATGGGGTCCGGGGCAAGGAAGGGCACTCACCAGTTTTCCAAAAGGGAAGTCCGGAGCAAGATGGGAGCTGGGGGCCAGCCTCTAAGTCTCAGGAAGAGGCTTGGGGCTCAGCGGGGAATTAGTTTTATGACACAGTGAACGGAATTGTGCTAAATGTAGTTCTCATGAGTTATAGAAAGACACCCTAGGAAATGAAGTCTTGACATTGTAGAGAATGGAACTGTGGAAAATGTAGGTCTGATGATGTAAAGAATGGAAATCTGGGAAATGTAGTTGTGATGACACAGAGAAAGGCACTGTGGGAAAAGTAGTCCTAAGGAAGTAATGAACTGAATTTTGGGAAATGTAGTTCTGATGACATGGTAAATGGAACTGTGGGAAATGTAGTTTGATGAATTAGAGAAAGACACTTGAAAATGTTTTCCTGACATTGTAGAGAAAGGAACTGTGGGAAATGAATTTCGGATGATATAGTGAATGAAACGGTGGGAAATGTAGTTCTGATAACATAGAGAATGGAACTGTGTGAAATGTTGCCGTGACAATGTAGAGAATGGAATTGTAGGGAAATGTAGTTCTGAAAATACAGAGAAAAGCACGATGGGAAATGGAGTTTTGATGAGGTAGGCGTAGGAAATTTGGGAAATGTAATTCTGATGACCCAGAGAAAGGCACTGTGGAAAATGTTGTCCGGAGAATTTAGAGAATGTAATTTTGTGAAATGTAGATCTGATGACATAGAAAATGGAACTGTGGGAAATGTAGTATTGACAATGTAGAGAATGGAACTGTGGGAAATGTAGTTCTGATGACATGTAGAATGGAAATATAAAAAATTGTAGTTCTGATTACGTAGAGAAAGGCTATGAGGGAAATGTAGTTTTGATGACACAGAGAAAGGCACTGTGAGAAATCTAGTCCTGAGGAGGTAGAGAATGGAACTTTAGGAATTGTAGTTCTGATGACATAGTGAATGGAATTGAGAGAAATGAAGTTGTGATGACCTAGAGAAAAACACTCTGGGAAACGTAGTCAGGACACTGTAGTGAATGGAAGTCTTTGAAATGTAGTTCTGATTACATAGAGAATCGAACTATAAGAAATGTAGTTCTAATTACTTAGGGAATGGCACTGTGGAAAAATGTAGTTCTTATGACATAGTGATTGGAACTGTGTGAAATGTAGTTCTGATGACCCAATGACACTGTGGGAAATGTAGTCATGACAATGTAGTGAATGGAACACTTTGATATGTAGTTCTGATGACATAGAGAATGGAATTGGGGGAAAATGTAGTTCTAATGACATAGGGAATGGAACTGGGGGAAAATGTATTTCTAATGATGTAGGGAATGGAACCGAGGGAAAATGTAGTTCTGATAATGTAGAGAAAGGCACTCTGTGAAATGTAATTCTGATGACATAGTGAATAGAACTGTGGGAATTGTAGATCTGAAGACTTAGAGAACGACACTCTGGGAAATGTAGTCCTGACATTGTAGAGAATGGAACTGTGGGAAAAGTAGTTCTGATGGCATAGAGAATGGAACTGTGGGAAGTGTCATCTTGACAATCTAGAGAATGGAACTGTGGGAAATGTTGTCTGACGTTGTAGAGAAAGGCACTGAGGGAAATGTCATTCTGACAATGTAGAGAAAGACCACTTGGAAAATGTAGTTCTGATAACCCATAGAAAGACATTGTGGAAAATGTTGTCCTGAGAATTTAGAGAATGGAATTTTGCAAACTGTAGTTATGATGACATAGAAAATAGAACTGTGGGAAATGCTGTCTTAACAATTTAGAGAATGGAACTTCAAGAAATGTAGTTCTGAAAACAAAGAGAATGGAACTCTGGGTAATATATTTCTGATGTCATATAGAATAAAACTGTGAAAAAATATAGTTCTGGTGAAGTACAGAGAAGAACTATGGGAAATGTTCTCATGAGACAGAGATAGGCACTGTGGGAAATGTAGTCCTAAGGAGGGAGAGAATGGAACTTTGGGAATTGTAAATCTGATGACATAGTGAATGGAACTGTGGAAATGTAGTTTAGATGACATAGAGAATAGAACTGTGAGAAATGTCTTGACATTTAGAGAATGGAACTGTGGGAAAAATATTTCTGATGACACATAAAATGGAACTGTGGGAAACGTAGTTCTGATGACATAGAGAAAGCACTGTGTAAAATGTAGTTCCTAGAAGTTAGAGATTGGAACTTTGAGAAATGTAGTTTGATGACACAGTGAATGGAACTGTGGAAAATGTAGTTCTGAGGACACGGACTAAGTCAAAGAAGGAAATGTAGTACTGAAGACATGAAGAAAAGCACTGTGGGAAATTTAGTTTTGATGAGGTAGGGAAAGGAACTTTGGGAAATGTAGTACTGATGACACAGTGAATGGAACCGTGGGAAATGTAGTTCTGATGACATGGAGAGAGGCAAAGGGGGAAATATAATTCTCAAGACACAAAGAAAGGCACTGTGGGAAATGAAGTTCTGATGACTTAGAGAAAGACACTCTGGGAAATGTTTTCTTGACAATGTGGAGAAAGGAACTGTGGGAAATGTCGTTCTGATGATATAGAGAATAGAACTGTGGGAAATGTTGTCTGAGGTTGTAGAGAAAGGCACTGAGGGAAATGTCGATCTGATGATGGAGAGAAAGGCCATCTGGGAAATGTAGTTCTGATGACACAGAGAAAGGCACTGTAGGAAATGTAGTTCTGAGAAGTTAGAGATCGGAACTTTGGGAAATGTAGTTCTAAAGACAGAGAATGGAATTATGGAAAATGTAGTCTTGACAATGTAGAAAATGTAACTGTGGGAAATGTAGTTCTGATGGCATGTAGAATGAAACTGTGAAAAAATATCTCTCAGATGACGTAGAGAAAGGCATTGTGGGAAATGTAGTTCTTATGAGACAGAGAACGTCCTTTGTGGGAAATGAAGTTCAATTGACACAGAGAAAGGCACTGTGTGAAATGTAATTCTGATGACGTTGAGAAACGCAACTGTGAGAAATGCAGTTCTGATGATGTAGAGAAAGGCCCTGTGAGAAATGTGTTTCTGATGACCTATACAGCAGTACTGTGGGAAATATCATACTGACCACACAGAAAAGTCACTGAGGGAAATTTAGTTCTGATGATACAGAGAAAGGTAACTGTGGGAAATGTAGTTCTGATGACACAGAAAAAGGCACTGTGGGAAATGTAGTTCTGAAGAAACAGAGAAAGGCATTGTGGGTAATGTAGTACTGATGACACAGAGAAAGGCACTGTGGGAAATGTAGTTCTGAAGAAACAGAGAAAGGCACTGTGGGTAATGTAGTTCTGAGGATGTAAAGAAAGGCACTGTGGGAAATGTAGTTCTGCTGATGTAGAGAAAGGCACTTTGATAAATGAAGTTCTGAGGACGTAGAGAAAGGCACTGTGGGAAATGTCGTTGTGATGACACAGAGAATTACACTGTGGGAAATGTAGTTCTGATAACAGACGAAGACACTGTGGGAATTGTAGTTCTGATAACATAGAGAAAGGCCCTGTGGGAAATATAGTTCTGAGGATGTAGAGAAAGGCCCTGTGTGAAATGTAGTTCTGATGATGCAGAGGAAGGCCCTGTGGGAAATATCATTGTGATGACATAGAGAAAGGTACTGTAGAAATGTAGTTCAGATGGTGTACAGTAAGTAACTTTGGGAAATGTAGTTGTGATGACACTGTCAAAGGCACTGTGTGAAATGTAGTTCTGATGATGCAGAGAAAAGTACTTTGAGAAATATAGTTTTGATAATGTAGAGAGAGGCACTGTGGGAAATGTAATTCTGATGGCGTAGAAAAGACAGTGTGGGAAATGTAGTTCTGACCACACAGAGAAAGTCACTGTGGGAAATGTAGTTCTCATGACACTGTGCGGGCTTTACATTTCTTCTAGATTCCTTCTTTTGCTGTGATAAAATATTCAAATCAAAATCAACTCAGGAGGATGGTGTTTATTTAATATTAATCTAACTTCTCAGGACAACATTTCCCACAGTACCTTTTTCTGGATCATCAGAACTACATTTCCCAAAGTTTATTTCCCTACCTCATCAAAACTCCATTTTCCACCATGCTTTTCTCTGTGACTAGAGAACTACATTTCCCACAGTGCCTTTCTCTACATCATCAGAACTACATTTCCCACAGTGTCTTTCTCTACGTCATCAGAACTACATTTTCCACAGTGTCTTTCTCTGTGTCATCAGAACTACATTTCCCAAATGGCCTTTCTCTACATTATCAGAACGACATTTCTCACAGTGCCTTTCTGTTCCCACAGTGCCTTTCTCTATGACCTCAGAAGTATATTTGCCAAAGTACCTTTTTCTACATGAGAACTAAATTACCCATGGTGCCTTTCTGTGTGTCATCAGAAACAAATTTCTCACAGTGCCTTTTTCAGTGTCATCAGAACTAGATTTCCCAAACATCTTTTCTCTACAATATCAGAACTACATTTCCCTCAGTGCCTTTCTCTTTGTCATAAGAACTACATTTCCCACAGTTCCATTCTCTACATTGTCAGAATTATATTTCCCAGAGCGTATTTCTCTCTTTCATCATAACTACATTTCCAACAGTTCCATTCTCCATGTCATCAGAACTATATTTCCCAAACTCCATACACTATGTCATCAGAACTATATTTCCTAATGTTCCATTCTCTAATTCTAAGTACTACATTTCTGACAGTGCCTTTTTTGGGTCATCAGAACTACATTTCCCAAAGTTCCTTTCCCTACCTCATGAAAATTCCATTTCCCACCGTGCTTTTCTTCATGTCAATTACCCCTGTTCCATTCTCTACATCATCAGAACTACATTTTCCCACAGTTCCATTCTCTAAATTGTCAAGACTACATTTCCCAGAATTACATTCTCTGTATCTTCAGAACTACAATTCCCACAGATCCATTCACTATGTCATCCGAACTACATTTGCCACAGTGCCTTGCTCTACATCATCAGAACTACATTATCCACAGTTCCTTTCTCTCTTTCATCAGAACTACATTTTACACAGTTCCATTCTCAATGTTATCAGAACTTCTTTTCCCACAAGTCAGTTCTCTATAATGTCAGGACTACATTTCACAGCCCATCCTTCCATAAGTCACCAGAACTACATTTCCCACAGTTCTGTTCTCCACCTTCTCAGGACTATATTTCCCACAGTGCCTTTCTTTACATCATCAGAAATACAATTCCCAAAGTTCCTTTCCCTGTGTCATCAAACTCCATTTCCCACCGTGCCTTTCTCTATGTCTTCAGAACTACATGTTCCACAGTGTCTTTCTCAGTGTAATCAGAAATACATTTCCACAGTTCTTTCTCTCTTTCATCAGAACTACATTTCCCACAGTTCCATTCACCACATCATCAGATCTATATTTCCCACAGTGCCTTTCTCTACGTCATCAGAACTACATTTTCCAAAATTTCCTTTCTCTCTTTCATCAGAACTACATTTCCCAAAGTTCCATTCTTTATTTTATCAGAACTAATTCCCACAGTTCCATTCTCTACATTGTCATGACTACATTTCCCACAGTGCCTTTCTCTAGGTCCTCAGAACTACATTTTCCAAAGTTCCTTTCACTACCTCATCAAAATTCCATTTCCCACCATGCTTTTCTCTGTGTCTTTAGAACTACGTATATGATATTGCCATTCTCTGTGTCCTCGCGTCTGTTCCCAGCATGTGCAGTGTATTGGACGCAAGAGAAGCTACGGTTCTTGTCAGTTTCATAATGAGAGTTGAACTAGATATGGCCCTTGTATGTAGGAAGCACAGTTCTTTTGTTCTTAGCAAGCTACTGTTCTGGCTCTGTAGGAAACACAGTCGAGTAGAAGAGCTCTGCTTTCTCCAAAGTAGAGTGTGTTTCTTGCAAGGCGAGCTACAGTTTAAGTCAGTTTCATAAACGGAGTGGAATCACATGCATTTTCTTGTTCTACCAGCAAGAGTTCTTTTCTGGTAAGGAAAGTCACTTTTGTGCTCCCATTGCCAAACACACTGCAAATAGCACTCGCTTCTGTTCCCAGCAAGTACAGTGTATTGGACGCAAGAAAAGCTACTGTTTTGTCAGTTTACTAAGCAGAGTTGAACTACATATGGCCCTTGTGTGTAGGAAGCACAGTTCTTTTGTTCTGAGCAACCTGACTGTTCTGGCTATATAGGAAACACAGTAGAGTAGAAGAATGCTGCTGTCTCAAAAGCAGAGTGTGTTTCTTGTAAGGTGAGCTAGAGTTTAATTTAGTTTCATGAGCAAAGTTGAATCACATGCAGTTTATTGTCTTACCAACAAGAGTTCTTTTCTTGTAAGGAAAGTCACTTTTGTGCTCCCATTGCCATACACAGTACAAATAGCACTCGCGTGTGTTCCCAGAAGGCGCAGTATATTGGATGCAAGAGAAGGTACTGTTCTTGTCAGTTTCCTAAGCAGAGTTGAACTAGATATGGCCCTTGTGTGTAGGAAGCACAGTTCTTTTGTTCTGAGCAAGCTGACTGTACTGCCTCTATAGGAAAGACAGTAGAGAAGAAGAGTGCTGCTTTCTCAAAAGCCAAGTGTGTTTCATGTAAGGCGAGCTAGAGTTGAATTCAGTTTCATAAACAGAGTTGAATCACATGCAGTTTCTTGTCCTACCCGCAAGAGTTCTTTTCTGGTAAGGAAAGTCACTCTTGTGCTCCCATTGCCATACACAGTGCAAAAAGCACTCAAGTCTGTTCCCAGCAAGTGTAGTGTATTGGACACAGGAGAAGCTACTGTTCTTGTCAGTTTCCTAACCTGAGTTGAACTAGATATAGGCCTTGTGTGTAGGAAGCACAGTTCTTTTGTTCTGAGCAAGCTACTGTTCTGGCTCTGTAGGAAACACAGTCGAGTAGAAGAGTGCTGCTTTCTCCAAAGCAGAGTGTGTTTCTTGTAAGGTGAGCTAGAGTTGAATTCAGTTTCATAAACGGAGTGGAATCACATGCATTTTCTTGTTCTACCAGCAAGAGTTCTTTTCTGGTAAGGAAAGTCACTTTTGTGCTCCCATTGCCAAACACAGTGCAAATAGCACTCGCTTCTGTTCCCAGCAAGTACAGTGTATTGGACGCAAGAGAAGCTACTGTTCTTGTCAGTTTACTAAGCAGAGTTGAACTACATATGGCCCTTGTGTGTAGGAAGCACAGTTCTTTTGTTCTGAGCAACCTGACTGTTCTGGCTATATAGGAAACACAGTAGAGTAGAAGAATGCTGCTGTCTCAAAAGCAGAATGTGTTTATTGTAAAGCGAGCTAGAGTTGAATTAAGTTACATAAACGGAGTTGAAACACATGCAGTTTCTAGTCTTACCAGCAAGAGTACTTTTCTCATAAGGAAAGTCACTTTTGTGCTCCCATTGCCATTCACAGTGCAAATAGCACTCACGTCTGTTCCCAGCAAGTGCAGTGTTTTGGACGCAAGAAGCTACTGTTCTTGTCAGTTTCCTAAGCAGAGTTGAACTAGATATGGCTCTTGTGTGTAGGAAGCACAGTTCATTTGTTCTGAGCAAGCTGACTGTTCTGGGTCTATAGGAAACATACTAGAGTAGAAGAGTGCTGCTTTCTCTAAAGCAGAGTGTATTTCTTGTAATGCTAGCTAGAGTTGAATTCAGGTTCATAAACGGAGTGGAATCACATGCAGTTTCTTGTAATACCAGCAAGAGTTTTCTTCTGGTAAGGAAAGTCACTTTTGTACTCCCATTGACATATACAGTGCAAATAGCAGTCGCGTCTGTTCCAAGCAAGTGTAGTGTATTGGACACAAGAGAAGCTACTGTTCTTGTCAGTTTCCTAATCAGAGTTGAACTAGATATAGGCCTTGTGTGTAGGAAGCACAGTTCTTTTGTTCTGAGCAAGCTACTGTTCTGGCTCTATAGGAAACACAGTAGAGTGGAAGAGTAATGCTTTCTCAAAAGCAGAGTGTGTTTCTTGTAAAGCAAGCTAGAGTTGAATTCAGTTTCAATTGGATGTGAATCACATGCAGTTTCTTGTCCTACCTGCATGAGTTCTTTTCTGGAAAGGAAATTCACTCTTGTGCTCCCATTGCCATACACAGTGCAAAAAGCACTCAAGTCTGTTCCCAGCAAGTGTAGTGTATTGGACACAGGAGAAGCTACTGTTCTTGTCAGTTTCCTAATCTGAGTTGAACTAGATCTAGGCCTTGTGTGTAGGAAGCACAGTTCTTTTGTTCTGAGCAAGCTACTGTTCTGGCTCTATAGGAAACACAGTAGAGTAGAAGAGTGCTGCTTTCTCAAAAGCAGAGTGTGTTTCTTGTAAGGTGAGCTAGAGTTTAATTTAGTTTCATGAGCAAAGTTGAATCACATGCAGTTTATTGTCCTAGCAACAAGAGTTCTTTTCTTGTAAGGAAAGTCACCGTTGTGCTCCCATTGCCATACACAGTACAAATAGCACTCGCGTGTGTTCCCAGAAGGCGCAGTATATTGGATGCAAGAGAAGGTACTGTTCTTGTCAGTTTCCTAAGCAGAGTTGAACTAGATATGGCCCTTGTGTGTAGGAAGCACAGTTCTTTTGTTCTGAGCAAGCTGACTGTACTGCCTCTATAGGAAAGACAGTAGAGAAGAAGAGTGCTGCTTTCTCAAAAGCCAAGTGTGTTTCATGTAAGGCGAGCTAGAGTTGAATTCAGTTTCATAAACAGAGTTGAATCACATGCAGTTTCTTGTCCTACCCGCAAGAGTTCTTTTCTGGTAAGGAAAGTCACTCTTGTGCTCCCATTGCCATACACAGTGCAAAAAGCACTCAAGTCTGTTCCCAGCAAGTGTAGTGTATTGGACACAGGAGAAGCTACTGTTCTTGTCAGTTTCCTAATCTGAGTTGAACTAGATATAGGCCTTGTGTGTAGGAAGCACAGTTCTTTTGTTCTGAGCAAGCTACTGTTCTGGCTCTGTAGGAAACACAGTCGAGTAGAAGAGTGCTGCTTTCTCCAAAGCAGAGTGTGTTTCTTGTAAGGTGAGCTAGAGTTGAATTCAGTTTCATAAACGGAGTGGAATCACATGCATTTTCTTGTTCTACCAGCAAGAGTTCTTTTCTGGTAAGGAAAGTCACTTTTGTGCTCCCATTGCCAAACACAGTGCAAATAGCACTCGCTTCTGTTCCCAGCAAGTACAGTGTATTGGACGCAAGAGAAGCTACTGTTCTTGTCAGTTTACTAAGCAGAGTTGAACTACATATGGCCCTTGTGTGTAGGAAGCACAGTTCTTTTGTTCTGAGCAACCTGACTGTTCTGGCTATATAGGAAACACAGTAGAGTAGAAGAATGCTGCTGTCTCAAAAGCAGAATGTGTTTATTGTAAAGCGAGCTAGAGTTGAATTAAGTTACATAAACGGAGTTGAAACACATGCAGTTTCTAGTCTTACCAGCAAGAGTACTTTTCTCATAAGGAAAGTCACTTTTGTGCTCCCATTGCCATACACAGTGCAAATAGCACTCACGTCTGTTCCCAGCAAGTGCAGTGTTTTGGACGCAAGAAGCTACTGTTCTTGTCAGTTTCCTAAGCAGAGTTGAACTAGATATGGCTCTTGTGTGTAGGAAGCACAGTTCATTTGTTCTGAGCAAGCTGACTGTTCTGGGTCTATAGGAAACATACTAGAGTAGAAGAGTGCTGCTTTCTCTAAAGCAGAGTGTATTTCTTGTAATGCTAGCTAGAGTTGAATTCAGGTTCATAAACGGAGTGGAATCACATGCAGTTTCTTGTAATACCAGCAAGAGTTTTCTTCTGGTAAGGAAAGTCACTTTTGTGCTCCCATTGACATATACAGTGCAAATAGCACTCGCGTCTGTTCCAAGCAAGTGTAGTGTATTGGACACAAGAGAAGCTACTGTTCTTGTCAGTTTCCTAATCAGAGTTGAACTAGATATAGGCCTTGTGTGTAGGAAGCACAGTTCTTTTGTTCTGAGCAAGCTACTGTTCTGGCTCTGTAGGAAACACAGTCGAGTAGAAGAGTGCTGCTTTCTCCAAAGCAGAGTGTGTTTCTTGTAAGGTGAGCTAGAGTTGAATTCAGTTTCATAAAGCGGAGTGGAATCACATGCATTTTCTTGTTCTACCAGCAAGAGTTCTTTTCTGGTAAGGAAAGTCACTTTTGTGCTCCCATTGCCAAACACAGTGCAAATAGCACTCGCTTCTGTTCCCAGCAAGTACAGTGTATTGGACGCAAGAGAAGCTACTGTTCTTGTCAGTTTACTAAGCAGAGTTGAACTACATATGGCCCTTGTGTGTAGGAAGCACAGTTCTTTTGTTCTGAGCAACCTGACTGTTCTGGCTATATAGGAAACACAGTAGAGTAGAAGAATGCTGCTGTCTCAAAAGCAGAATGTGTTTATTGTAAAGCGAGCTAGAGTTGAATTAAGTTACATAAACGGAGTTGAAACACATGCAGTTTCTAGTCTTACCAGCAAGAGTACTTTTCTCATAAGGAAAGTCACTTTTGTGCTCCCATTGCCATTCACAGTGCAAATAGCACTCACGTCTGTTCCCAGCAAGTGCAGTGTTTTGGACGCAAGAAGCTACTGTTCTTGTCAGTTTCCTAAGCAGAGTTGAACTAGATATGGCTCTTGTGTGTAGGAAGCACAGTTCATTTGTTCTGAGCAAGCTGACTGTTCTGGGTCTATAGGAAACATACTAGAGTAGAAGAGTGCTGCTTTCTCTAAAGCAGAGTGTATTTCTTGTAATGCTAGCTAGAGTTGAATTCAGGTTCATAAACGGAGTGGAATCACATGCAGTTTCTTGTAATACCAGCAAGAGTTTTCTTCTGGTAAGGAAAGTCACTTTTGTACTCCCATTGACATATACAGTGCAAATAGCAGTCGCGTCTGTTCCAAGCAAGTGTAGTGTATTGGACACAAGAGAAGCTACTGTTCTTGTCAGTTTCCTAATCAGAGTTGAACTAGATATAGGCCTTGTGTGTAGGAAGCACAGTTCTTTTGTTCTGAGCAAGCTACTGTTCTGGCTCTATAGGAAACACAGTAGAGTGGAAGAGTAATGCTTTCTCAAAAGCAGAGTGTGTTTCTTGTAAAGCAAGCTAGAGTTGAATTCAGTTTCAATTGGATGTGAATCACATGCAGTTTCTTGTCCTACCTGCATGAGTTCTTTTCTGGAAAGGAAATTCACTCTTGTGCTCCCATTGCCATACACAGTGCAAAAAGCACTCAAGTCTGTTCCCAGCAAGTGTAGTGTATTGGACACAGGAGAAGCTACTGTTCTTGTCAGTTTCCTAATCTGAGTTGACCTAGATCTAGGCCTTGTGTGTAGGAAGCACAGTTCTTTTGTTCTGAGCAAGCTACTGTTCTGGCTCTATAGGAAACACAGTAGAGTAGAAGAGTGCTGCTTTCTCAAAAGCAGAGTGTGTTTCTTGTAAGGTGAGCTAGAGTTTAATTTAGTTTCATGAGCAAAGTTGAATCACATGCAGTTTATTGTCCTAGCAACAAGAGTTCTTTTCTTGTAAGGAAAGTCACCGTTGTGCTCCCATTGCCATACACAGTACAAATAGCACTCGCGTGTGTTCCCAGAAGGCGCAGTATATTGGATGCAAGAGAAGGTACTGTTCTTGTCAGTTTCCTAAGCAGAGTTGAACTAGATATGGCCCTTGTGTGTAGGAAGCACAGTTCTTTTGTTCTGAGCAAGCTGACTGTACTGCCTCTATAGGAAAGACAGTAGAGAAGAAGAGTGCTGCTTTCTCAAAAGCCAAATGTAAGGCGAGCTAGAGTTGAATTCAGTTTCATAAACAGAGTTGAATCACATGCAGTTTCTTGTCCTACCCGCAAGAGTTCTTTTCTGGTAAGGAAAGTCACTCTTGTGCTCCCATTGCCATACACAGTGCAAAAAGCACTCAAGTCTGTTCCCAGCAAGTGTAGTGTATTGGACACAGGAGAAGCTACTGTTCTTGTCAGTTTCCTAATCTGAGTTGAACTAGATATAGGCCTTGTGTGTAGGAAGCACAGTTCTTTTGTTCTGAGCAAGCTACTGTTCTGGCTCTGTAGGAAACACAGTCGAGTAGAAGAGTGCTGCTTTCTCCAAAGCAGAGTGTGTTTCTTGTAAGGTGAGCTAGAGTTGAATTCAGTTTCATAAGCGGAGTGGAATCACATGCATTTTCTTGTTCTACCAGCAAGAGTTCTTTTCTGGTAAGGAAAGTCACTTTTGTGCTCCCATTGCCAAACACAGTGCAAATAGCACTCGCTTCTGTTCCCAGCAAGTACAGTGTATTGGACGCAAGAGAAGCTACTGTTCTTGTCAGTTTACTAAGCAGAGTTGAACTACATATGGCCCTTGTGTGTAGGAAGCACAGTTCTTTTGTTCTGAGCAACCTGACTGTTCTGGCTATATAGGAAACACAGTAGAGTAGAAGAATGCTGCTGTCTCAAAAGCAGAATGTGTTTATTGTAAAGCGAGCTAGAGTTGAATTAAGTTACATAAACGGAGTTGAAACACATGCAGTTTCTAGTCTTACCAGCAAGAGTACTTTTCTCATAAGGAAAGTCACTTTTGTGCTCCCATTGCCATTCACAGTGCAAATAGCACTCACGTCTGTTCCCAGCAAGTGCAGTGTTTTGGACGCAAGAAGCTACTGTTCTTGTCAGTTTCCTAAGCAGAGTTGAACTAGATATGGCTCTTGTGTGTAGGAAGCACAGTTCATTTGTTCTGAGCAAGCTGACTGTTCTGGGTCTATAGGAAACATACTAGAGTAGAAGAGTGCTGCTTTCTCTAAAGCAGAGTGTATTTCTTGTAATGCTAGCTAGAGTTGAATTCAGGTTCATAAACGGAGTGGAATCACATGCAGTTTCTTGTAATACCAGCAAGAGTTTTCTTCTGGTAAGGAAAGTCACTTTTGTACTCCCATTGACATATACAGTGCAAATAGCAGTCGCGTCTGTTCCAAGCAAGTGTAGTGTATTGGACACAAGAGAAGCTACTGTTCTTGTCAGTTTCCTAATCAGAGTTGAACTAGATATAGGCCTTGTGTGTAGGAAGCACAGTTCTTTTGTTCTGAGCAAGCTACTGTTCTGGCTCTATAGGAAACACAGTAGAGTGGAAGAGTAATGCTTTCTCAAAAGCAGAGTGTGTTTCTTGTAAAGCAAGCTAGAGTTGAATTCAGTTTCAATTGGATGTGAATCACATGCAGTTTCTTGTCCTACCTGCATGAGTTCTTTTCTGGAAAGGAAATTCACTCTTGTGCTCCCATTGCCATACACAGTGCAAAAAGCACTCAAGTCTGTTCCCAGCAAGTGTAGTGTATTGGACACAGGAGAAGCTACTGTTCTTGTCAGTTTCCTAATCTGAGTTGACCTAGATCTAGGCCTTGTGTGTAGGAAGCACAGTTCTTTTGTTCTGAGCAAGCTACTGTTCTGGCTCTATAGGAAACACAGTAGAGTAGAAGAGTGCTGCTTTCTCAAAAGCAGAGTGTGTTTCTTGTAAGGTGAGCTAGAGTTTAATTTAGTTTCATGAGCAAAGTTGAATCACATGCAGTTTATTGTCCTAGCAACAAGAGTTCTTTTCTTGTAAGGAAAGTCACCGTTGTGCTCCCATTGCCATACACAGTACAAATAGCACTCGCGTGTGTTCCCAGAAGGCGCAGTATATTGGATGCAAGAGAAGGTACTGTTCTTGTCAGTTTCCTAAGCAGAGTTGAACTAGATATGGCCCTTGTGTGTAGGAAGCACAGTTCTTTTGTTCTGAGCAAGCTGACTGTACTGCCTCTATAGGAAAGACAGTAGAGAAGAAGAGTGCTGCTTTCTCAAAAGCCAAGTGTGTTTCATGTAAGGCGAGCTAGAGTTGAATTCAGTTTCATAAACAGAGTTGAATCACATGCAGTTTCTTGTCCTACCCGCAAGAGTTCTTTTCTGGTAAGGAAAGTCACTCTTGTGCTCCCATTGCCATACACAGTGCAAAAAGCACTCAAGTCTGTTCCCAGCAAGTGTAGTGTATTGGACACAGGAGAAGCTACTGTTCTTGTCAGTTTCCTAATCTGAGTTGAACTAGATATAGGCCTTGTGTGTAGGAAGCACAGTTCTTTTGTTCTGAGCAAGCTACTGTTCTGGCTCTGTAGGAAACACAGTCGAGTAGAAGAGTGCTGCTTTCTCCAAAGCAGAGTGTGTTTCTTGTAAGGTGAGCTAGAGTTGAATTCAGTTTCATAAACGGAGTGGAATCACATGCATTTTCTTGTTCTACCAGCAAGAGTTCTTTTCTGGTAAGGAAAGTCACTTTTGTGCTCCCATTGCCAAACACAGTGCAAATAGCACTCGCTTCTGTTCCCAGCAAGTACAGTGTATTGGACGCAAGAGAAGCTACTGTTCTTGTCAGTTTACTAAGCAGAGTTGAACTACATATGGCCCTTGTGTGTAGGAAGCACAGTTCTTTTGTTCTGAGCAACCTGACTGTTCTGGCTATATAGGAAACACAGTAGAGTAGAAGAATGCTGCTGTCTCAAAAGCAGAATGTGTTTATTGTAAAGCGAGCTAGAGTTGAATTAAGTTACATAAACGGAGTTGAAACACATGCAGTTTCTAGTCTTACCAGCAAGAGTACTTTTCTCATAAGGAAAGTCACTTTTGTGCTCCCATTGCCATACACAGTGCAAATAGCACTCACGTCTGTTCCCAGCAAGTGCAGTGTTTTGGACGCAAGAAGCTACTGTTCTTGTCAGTTTCCTAAGCAGAGTTGAACTAGATATGGCTCTTGTGTGTAGGAAGCACAGTTCATTTGTTCTGAGCAAGCTGACTGTTCTGGGTCTATAGGAAACATACTAGAGTAGAAGAGTGCTGCTTTCTCTAAAGCAGAGTGTATTTCTTGTAATGCTAGCTAGAGTTGAATTCAGGTTCATAAACGGAGTGGAATCACATGCAGTTTCTTGTAATACCAGTAAGAGTTTTCTTCTGGTAAGGAAAGTCACTTTTGTACTCCCATTGACATATACAGTGCAAATAGCAGTCGCGTCTGTTCCAAGCAAGTGTAGTGTATTGGACACAAGAGAAGCTACTGTTCTTGTCAGTTTCCTAATCAGAGTTGAACTAGATATAGGCCTTGTGTGTAGGAAGCACAGTTCTTTTGTTCTGAGCATGCTACTGTTCTGGCTCTATAGGAAACACAGTAGAGTAGAAGAGTGCTGCTTTCTCAAAAGCAGAGTGTGTTTCTTGTAAGGTGAGCTAGAGTTTAATTTAGTTTCATGAGCAAAGTTGAATCACATGCAGTTTATTGTCCTAGCAACAAGAGTTCTTTTCTTGTAAGGAAAGTCACCGTTGTGCTCCCATTGCCATACACAGTACAAATAGCACTCGCGTGTGTTCCCAGAAGGCGCAGTATATTGGATGCAAGAGAAGGTACTGTTCTTGTCAGTTTCCTAAGCAGAGTTGAACTAGATATGGCCCTTGTGTGTAGGAAGCACAGTTCTTTTGTTCTGAGCAAGCTGACTGTACTGCCTCTATAGGAAAGACAGTAGAGAAGAAGAGTGCTGCTTTCTCAAAAGCCAAGTGTGTTTCATGTAAGGCGAGCTAGAGTTGAATTCAGTTTCATAAACAGAGTTGAATCACATGCAGTTTCTTGTCCTACCCGCAAGAGTTCTTTTCTGGTAAGGAAAGTCACTCTTGTGCTCCCATTGCCATACACAGTGCAAAAAGCACTCAAGTCTGTTCCCAGCAAGTGTAGTGTATTGGACACAGGAGAAGCTACTGTTCTTGTCAGTTTCCTAACCTGAGTTGAACTAGATATAGGCCTTGTGTGTAGGAAGCACAGTTCTTTTGTTCTGAGCAAGCTACTGTTCTGGCTCTGTAGGAAACACAGTCGAGTAGAAGAGTGCTGCTTTCTCCAAAGCAGAGTGTGTTTCTTGTAAGGTGAGCTAGAGTTGAATTCAGTTTCATAAACGGAGTGGAATCACATGCATTTTCTTGTTCTACCAGCAAGAGTTCTTTTCTGGTAAGGAAAGTCACTTTTGTGCTCCCATTGCCAAACACAGTGCAAATAGCACTCGCTTCTGTTCCCAGCAAGTACAGTGTATTGGACGCAAGAGAAGCTACTGTTCTTGTCAGTTTACTAAGCAGAGTTGAACTACATATGGCCCTTGTGTGTAGGAAGCACAGTTCTTTTGTTCTGAGCAACCTGACTGTTCTGGCTATATAGGAAACACAGTAGAGTAGAAGAATGCTGCTGTCTCAAAAGCAGAATGTGTTTATTGTAAAGCGAGCTAGAGTTGAATTAAGTTACATAAACGGAGTTGAAACACATGCAGTTTCTAGTCTTACCAGCAAGAGTACTTTTCTCATAAGGAAAGTCACTTTTGTGCTCCCATTGCCATTCACAGTGCAAATAGCACTCACGTCTGTTCCCAGCAAGTGCAGTGTTTTGGACGCAAGAAGCTACTGTTCTTGTCAGTTTCCTAAGCAGAGTTGAACTAGATATGGCTCTTGTGTGTAGGAAGCACAGTTCATTTGTTCTGAGCAAGCTGACTGTTCTGGGTCTATAGGAAACATACTAGAGTAGAAGAGTGCTGCTTTCTCTAAAGCAGAGTGTATTTCTTGTAATGCTAGCTAGAGTTGAATTCAGGTTCATAAACGGAGTGGAATCACATGCAGTTTCTTGTAATACCAGCAAGAGTTTTCTTCTGGTAAGGAAAGTCACTTTTGTACTCCCATTGACATATACAGTGCAAATAGCAGTCGCGTCTGTTCCAAGCAAGTGTAGTGTATTGGACACAAGAGAAGCTACTGTTCTTGTCAGTTTCCTAATCAGAGTTGAACTAGATATAGGCCTTGTGTGTAGGAAGCACAGTTCTTTTGTTCTGAGCAAGCTACTGTTCTGGCTCTATAGGAAACACAGTAGAGTGGAAGAGTAATGCTTTCTCAAAAGCAGAGTGTGTTTCTTGTAAAGCAAGCTAGAGTTGAATTCAGTTTCAATTGGATGTGAATCACATGCAGTTTCTTGTCCTACCTGCATGAGTTCTTTTCTGGAAAGGAAATTCACTCTTGTGCTCCCATTGCCATACACAGTGCAAAAAGCACTCAAGTCTGTTCCCAGCAAGTGTAGGAAGCACAGTTCTTTTGTTCTGAGCAAGCTACTGTTCTGGCTCTATAGGAAACACAGTAGAGTGGAAGAGTAATGCTTTCTCAAAAGCAGAGTGTGTTTCTTGTAAAGCAAGCTAGAGTTGAATTCAGTTTCAATTGGATGTGAATCACATGCAGTTTCTTGTCCTACCTGCATGAGTTCTTTTCTGGAAAGGAAATTCACTCTTGTGCTCCCATTGCCATACACAGTGCAAAAAGCACTCAAGTCTGTTCCCAGCAAGTGTAGTGTATTGGACACAGGAGAAGCTACTGTTCTTGTCAGTTTCCTAATCTGAGTTGACCTAGATCTAGGCCTTGTGTGTAGGAAGCACAGTTCTTTTGTTCTGAGCAAGCTACTGTTCTGGCTCTATAGGAAACACAGTAGAGTAGAAGAGTGCTGCTTTCTCAAAAGCAGAGTGTGTTTCTTGTAAGGTGAGCTAGAGTTTAATTTAGTTTCATGAGCAAAGTTGAATCACATGCAGTTTATTGTCCTAGCAACAAGAGTTCTTTTCTTGTAAGGAAAGTCACCGTTGTGCTCCCATTGCCATACACAGTACAAATAGCACTCGCGTGTGTTCCCAGAAGGCGCAGTATATTGGATGCAAGAGAAGGTACTGTTCTTGTCAGTTTCCTAAGCAGAGTTGAACTAGATATGGCCCTTGTGTGTAGGAAGCACAGTTCTTTTGTTCTGAGCAAGCTGACTGTACTGCCTCTATAGGAAAGACAGTAGAGAAGAAGAGTGCTGCTTTCTCAAAAGCCAAGTGTGTTTCATGTAAGGCGAGCTAGAGTTGAATTCAGTTTCATAAACAGAGTTGAATCACATGCAGTTTCTTGTCCTACCCGCAAGAGTTCTTTTCTGGTAAGGAAAGTCACTCTTGTGCTCCCATTGCCATACACAGTGCAAAAAGCACTCAAGTCTGTTCCCAGCAAGTGTAGTGTATTGGACACAGGAGAAGCTACTGTTCTTGTCAGTTTCCTAACCTGAGTTGAACTAGATATAGGCCTTGTGTGTAGGAAGCACAGTTCTTTTGTTCTGAGCAAGCTACTGTTCTGGCTCTGTAGGAAACACAGTCGAGTAGAAGAGTGCTGCTTTCTCCAAAGCAGAGTGTGTTTCTTGTAAGGTGAGCTAGAGTTGAATTCAGTTTCATAAACGGAGTGGAATCACATGCATTTTCTTGTTCTACCAGCAAGAGTTCTTTTCTGGTAAGGAAAGTCACTTTTGTGCTCCCATTGCCAAACACAGTGCAAATAGCACTCGCTTCTGTTCCCAGCAAGTACAGTGTATTGGACGCAAGAGAAGCTACTGTTCTTGTCAGTTTACTAAGCAGAGTTGAACTACATATGGCCCTTGTGTGTAGGAAGCACAGTTCTTTTGTTCTGAGCAACCTGACTGTTCTGGCTATATAGGAAACACAGTAGAGTAGAAGAATGCTGCTGTCTCAAAAGCAGAATGTGTTTATTGTAAAGCGAGCTAGAGTTGAATTAAGTTACATAAACGGAGTTGAAACACATGCAGTTTCTAGTCTTACCAGCAAGAGTACTTTTCTCATAAGGAAAGTCACTTTTGTGCTCCCATTGCCATTCACAGTGCAAATAGCACTCACGTCTGTTCCCAGCAAGTGCAGTGTTTTGGACGCAAGAAGCTACTGTTCTTGTCAGTTTCCTAAGCAGAGTTGAACTAGATATGGCTCTTGTGTGTAGGAAGCACAGTTCATTTGTTCTGAGCAAGCTGACTGTTCTGGGTCTATAGGAAACATACTAGAGTAGAAGAGTGCTGCTTTCTCTAAAGCAGAGTGTATTTCTTGTAATGCTAGCTAGAGTTGAATTCAGGTTCATAAACGGAGTGGAATCACATGCAGTTTCTTGTAATACCAGCAAGAGTTTTCTTCTGGTAAGGAAAGTCACTTTTGTACTCCCATTGACATATACAGTGCAAATAGCAGTCGCGTCTGTTCCAAGCAAGTGTAGTGTATTGGACACAAGAGAAGCTACTGTTCTTGTCAGTTTCCTAATCAGAGTTGAACTAGATATAGGCCTTGTGTGTAGGAAGCACAGTTCTTTTGTTCTGAGCAAGCTACTGTTCTGGCTCTATAGGAAACACAGTAGAGTGGAAGAGTAATGCTTTCTCAAAAGCAGAGTGTGTTTCTTGTAAAGCAAGCTAGAGTTGAATTCAGTTTCAATTGGATGTGAATCACATGCAGTTTCTTGTCCTACCTGCATGAGTTCTTTTCTGGAAAGGAAATTCACTCTTGTGCTCCCATTGCCATACACAGTGCAAAAAGCACTCAAGTCTGTTCCCAGCAAGTGTAGTGTATTGGACACAGGAGAAGCTACTGTTCTTGTCAGTTTCCTAATCTGAGTTGACCTAGATCTAGGCCTTGTGTGTAGGAAGCACAGTTCTTTTGTTCTGAGCAAGCTACTGTTCTGGCTCTATAGGAAACACAGTAGAGTAGAAGAGTGCTGCTTTCTCAAAAGCAGAGTGTGTTTCTTGTAAGGTGAGCTAGAGTTTAATTTAGTTTCATGAGCAAAGTTGAATCACATGCAGTTTATTGTCCTAGCAACAAGAGTTCTTTTCTTGTAAGGAAAGTCACCGTTGTGCTCCCATTGCCATACACAGTACAAATAGCACTCGCGTGTGTTCCCAGAAGGCGCAGTATATTGGATGCAAGAGAAGGTACTGTTCTTGTCAGTTTCCTAAGCAGAGTTGAACTAGATATGGCCCTTGTGTGTAGGAAGCACAGTTCTTTTGTTCTGAGCAAGCTGACTGTACTGCCTCTATAGGAAAGACAGTAGAGAAGAAGAGTGCTGCTTTCTCAAAAGCCAAGTGTGTTTCATGTAAGGCGAGCTAGAGTTGAATTCAGTTTCATAAACAGAGTTGAATCACATGCAGTTTCTTGTCCTACCCGCAAGAGTTCTTTTCTGGTAAGGAAAGTCACTCTTGTGCTCCCATTGCCATACACAGTGCAAAAAGCACTCAAGTCTGTTCCCAGCAAGTGTAGTGTATTGGACACAGGAGAAGCTACTGTTCTTGTCAGTTTCCTAACCTGAGTTGAACTAGATATAGGCCTTGTGTGTAGGAAGCACAGTTCTTTTGTTCTGAGCAAGCTACTGTTCTGGCTCTGTAGGAAACACAGTCGAGTAGAAGAGTGCTGCTTTCTCCAAAGCAGAGTGTGTTTCTTGTAAGGTGAGCTAGAGTTGAATTCAGTTTCATAAACGGAGTGGAATCACATGCATTTTCTTGTTCTACCAGCAAGAGTTCTTTTCTGGTAAGGAAAGTCACTTTTGTGCTCCCATTGCCAAACACAGTGCAAATAGCACTCGCTTCTGTTCCCAGCAAGTACAGTGTATTGGACGCAAGAGAAGCTACTGTTCTTGTCAGTTTACTAAGCAGAGTTGAACTACATATGGCCCTTGTGTGTAGGAAGCACAGTTCTTTTGTTCTGAGCAACCTGACTGTTCTGGCTATATAGGAAACACAGTAGAGTAGAAGAATGCTGCTGTCTCAAAAGCAGAATGTGTTTATTGTAAAGCGAGCTAGAGTTGAATTAAGTTACATAAACGGAGTTGAAACACATGCAGTTTCTAGTCTTACCAGCAAGAGTACTTTTCTCATAAGGAAAGTCACTTTTGTGCTCCCATTGCCATTCACAGTGCAAATAGCACTCACGTCTGTTCCCAGCAAGTGCAGTGTTTTGGACGCAAGAAGCTACTGTTCTTGTCAGTTTCCTAAGCAGAGTTGAACTAGATATGGCTCTTGTGTGTAGGAAGCACAGTTCATTTGTTCTGAGCAAGCTGACTGTTCTGGGTCTATAGGAAACATACTAGAGTAGAAGAGTGCTGCTTTCTCTAAAGCAGAGTGTATTTCTTGTAATGCTAGCTAGAGTTGAATTCAGGTTCATAAACGGAGTGGAATCACATGCAGTTTCTTGTAATACCAGCAAGAGTTTTCTTCTGGTAAGGAAAGTCACTTTTGTACTCCCATTGACATATACAGTGCAAATAGCAGTCGCGTCTGTTCCAAGCAAGTGTAGTGTATTGGACACAAGAGAAGCTACTGTTCTTGTCAGTTTCCTAATCAGAGTTGAACTAGATATAGGCCTTGTGTGTAGGAAGCACAGTTCTTTTGTTCTGAGCAAGCTACTGTTCTGGCTCTATAGGAAACACAGTAGAGTGGAAGAGTAATGCTTTCTCAAAAGCAGAGTGTGTTTCTTGTAAAGCAAGCTAGAGTTGAATTCAGTTTCAATTGGATGTGAATCACATGCAGTTTCTTGTCCTACCTGCATGAGTTCTTTTCTGGAAAGGAAATTCACTCTTGTGCTCCCATTGCCATACACAGTGCAAAAAGCACTCAAGTCTGTTCCCAGCAAGTGTAGTGTATTGGACACAGGAGAAGCTACTGTTCTTGTCAGTTTCCTAATCTGAGTTGACCTAGATCTAGGCCTTGTGTGTAGGAAGCACAGTTCTTTTGTTCTGAGCAAGCTACTGTTCTGGCTCTATAGGAAACACAGTAGAGTAGAAGAGTGCTGCTTTCTCAAAAGCAGAGTGTGTTTCTTGTAAGGTGAGCTAGAGTTTAATTTAGTTTCATGAGCAAAGTTGAATCACATGCAGTTTATTGTCCTAGCAACAAGAGTTCTTTTCTTGTAAGGAAAGTCACCGTTGTGCTCCCATTGCCATACACAGTACAAATAGCACTCGCGTGTGTTCCCAGAAGGCGCAGTATATTGGATGCAAGAGAAGGTACTGTTCTTGTCAGTTTCCTAAGCAGAGTTGAACTAGATATGGCCCTTGTGTGTAGGAAGCACAGTTCTTTTGTTCTGAGCAAGCTGACTGTACTGCCTCTATAGGAAAGACAGTAGAGAAGAAGAGTGCTGCTTTCTCAAAAGCCAAGTGTGTTTCATGTAAGGCGAGCTAGAGTTGAATTCAGTTTCATAAACAGAGTTGAATCACATGCAGTTTCTTGTCCTACCCGCAAGAGTTCTTTTCTGGTAAGGAAAGTCACTCTTGTGCTCCCATTGCCATACACAGTGCAAAAAGCACTCAAGTCTGTTCCCAGCAAGTGTAGTGTATTGGACACAGGAGAAGCTACTGTTCTTGTCAGTTTCCTAATCTGAGTTGAACTAGATATAGGCCTTGTGTGTAGGAAGCACAGTTCTTTTGTTCTGAGCAAGCTACTGTTCTGGCTCTGTAGGAAACACAGTCGAGTAGAAGAGTGCTGCTTTCTCCAAAGCAGAGTGTGTTTCTTGTAAGGTGAGCTAGAGTTGAATTCAGTTTCATAAACGGAGTGGAATCACATGCATTTTCTTGTTCTACCAGCAAGAGTTCTTTTCTGGTAAGGAAAGTCACTTTTGTGCTCCCATTGCCAAACACAGTGCAAATAGCACTCGCTTCTGTTCCCAGCAAGTACAGTGTATTGGACGCAAGAGAAGCTACTGTTCTTGTCAGTTTACTAAGCAGAGTTGAACTACATATGGCCCTTGTGTGTAGGAAGCACAGTTCTTTTGTTCTGAGCAACCTGACTGTTCTGGCTATATAGGAAACACAGTAGAGTAGAAGAATGCTGCTGTCTCAAAAGCAGAATGTGTTTATTGTAAAGCGAGCTAGAGTTGAATTAAGTTACATAAACGGAGTTGAAACACATGCAGTTTCTAGTCTTACCAGCAAGAGTACTTTTCTCATAAGGAAAGTCACTTTTGTGCTCCCATTGCCATTCACAGTGCAAATAGCACTCACGTCTGTTCCCAGCAAGTGCAGTGTTTTGGACGCAAGAAGCTACTGTTCTTGTCAGTTTCCTAAGCAGAGTTGAACTAGATATGGCTCTTGTGTGTAGGAAGCACAGTTCATTTGTTCTGAGCAAGCTGACTGTTCTGGGTCTATAGGAAACATACTAGAGTAGAAGAGTGCTGCTTTCTCTAAAGCAGAGTGTATTTCTTGTAATGCTAGCTAGAGTTGAATTCAGGTTCATAAACGGAGTGGAATCACATGCAGTTTCTTGTAATACCAGCAAGAGTTTTCTTCTGGTAAGGAAAGTCACTTTTGTACTCCCATTGACATATACAGTGCAAATAGCAGTCGCGTCTGTTCCAAGCAAGTGTAGTGTATTGGACACAAGAGAAGCTACTGTTCTTGTCAGTTTCCTAATCAGAGTTGAACTAGATATAGGCCTTGTGTGTAGGAAGCACAGTTCTTTTGTTCTGAGCATGCTACTGTTCTGGCTCTATAGGAAACACAGTAGAGTAGAAGAGTGCTGCTTTCTCAAAAGCAGAGTGTGTTTCTTGTAAGGTGAGCTAGAGTTTAATTTAGTTTCATGAGCAAAGTTGAATCACATGCAGTTTATTGTCCTAGCAACAAGAGTTCTTTTCTTGTAAGGAAAGTCACCGTTGTGCTCCCATTGCCATACACAGTACAAATAGCACTCGCGTGTGTTCCCAGAAGGCGCAGTATATTGGATGCAAGAGAAGGTACTGTTCTTGTCAGTTTCCTAAGCAGAGTTGAACTAGATATGGCCCTTGTGTGTAGGAAGCACAGTTCTTTTGTTCTGAGCAAGCTGACTGTACTGCCTCTATAGGAAAGACAGTAGAGAAGAAGAGTGCTGCTTTCTCAAAAGCCAAGTGTGTTTCATGTAAGGCGAGCTAGAGTTGAATTCAGTTTCATAAACAGAGTTGAATCACATGCAGTTTCTTGTCCTACCCGCAAGAGTTCTTTTCTGGTAAGGAAAGTCACTCTTGTGCTCCCATTGCCATACACAGTGCAAAAAGCACTCAAGTCTGTTCCCAGCAAGTGTAGTGTATTGGACACAGGAGAAGCTACTGTTCTTGTCAGTTTCCTAACCTGAGTTGAACTAGATATAGGCCTTGTGTGTAGGAAGCACAGTTCTTTTGTTCTGAGCAAGCTACTGTTCTGGCTCTGTAGGAAACACAGTCGAGTAGAAGAGTGCTGCTTTCTCCAAAGCAGAGTGTGTTTCTTGTAAGGTGAGCTAGAGTTGAATTCAGTTTCATAAACGGAGTGGAATCACATGCATTTTCTTGTTCTACCAGCAAGAGTTCTTTTCTGGTAAGGAAAGTCACTTTTGTGCTCCCATTGCCAAACACAGTGCAAATAGCACTCGCTTCTGTTCCCAGCAAGTACAGTGTATTGGACGCAAGAGAAGCTACTGTTCTTGTCAGTTTACTAAGCAGAGTTGAACTACATATGGCCCTTGTGTGTAGGAAGCACAGTTCTTTTGTTCTGAGCAACCTGACTGTTCTGGCTATATAGGAAACACAGTAGAGTAGAAGAATGCTGCTGTCTCAAAAGCAGAATGTGTTTATTGTAAAGCGAGCTAGAGTTGAATTAAGTTACATAAACGGAGTTGAAACACATGCAGTTTCTAGTCTTACCAGCAAGAGTACTTTTCTCATAAGGAAAGTCACTTTTGTGCTCCCATTGCCATTCACAGTGCAAATAGCACTCACGTCTGTTCCCAGCAAGTGCAGTGTTTTGGACGCAAGAAGCTACTGTTCTTGTCAGTTTCCTAAGCAGAGTTGAACTAGATATGGCTCTTGTGTGTAGGAAGCACAGTTCATTTGTTCTGAGCAAGCTGACTGTTCTGGGTCTATAGGAAACATACTAGAGTAGAAGAGTGCTGCTTTCTCTAAAGCAGAGTGTATTTCTTGTAATGCTAGCTAGAGTTGAATTCAGGTTCATAAACGGAGTGGAATCACATGCAGTTTCTTGTAATACCAGCAAGAGTTTTCTTCTGGTAAGGAAAGTCACTTTTGTACTCCCATTGACATATACAGTGCAAATAGCAGTCGCGTCTGTTCCAAGCAAGTGTAGTGTATTGGACACAAGAGAAGCTACTGTTCTTGTCAGTTTCCTAATCAGAGTTGAACTAGATATAGGCCTTGTGTGTAGGAAGCACAGTTCTTTTGTTCTGAGCAAGCTACTGTTCTGGCTCTATAGGAAACACAGTAGAGTGGAAGAGTAATGCTTTCTCAAAAGCAGAGTGTGTTTCTTGTAAAGCAAGCTAGAGTTGAATTCAGTTTCAATTGGATGTGAATCACATGCAGTTTCTTGTCCTACCTGCATGAGTTCTTTTCTGGAAAGGAAATTCACTCTTGTGCTCCCATTGCCATACACAGTGCAAAAAGCACTCAAGTCTGTTCCCAGCAAGTGTAGTGTATTGGACACAGGAGAAGCTACTGTTCTTGTCAGTTTCCTAATCTGAGTTGACCTAGATCTAGGCCTTGTGTGTAGGAAGCACAGTTCTTTTGTTCTGAGCAAGCTACTGTTCTGGCTCTATAGGAAACACAGTAGAGTAGAAGAGTGCTGCTTTCTCAAAAGCAGAGTGTGTTTCTTGTAAGGTGAGCTAGAGTTTAATTTAGTTTCATGAGCAAAGTTGAATCACATGCAGTTTATTGTCCTAGCAACAAGAGTTCTTTTCTTGTAAGGAAAGTCACCGTTGTGCTCCCATTGCCATACACAGTACAAATAGCACTCGCGTGTGTTCCCAGAAGGCGCAGTATATTGGATGCAAGAGAAGGTACTGTTCTTGTCAGTTTCCTAAGCAGAGTTGAACTAGATATGGCCCTTGTGTGTAGGAAGCACAGTTCTTTTGTTCTGAGCAAGCTGACTGTACTGCCTCTATAGGAAAGACAGTAGAGAAGAAGAGTGCTGCTTTCTCAAAAGCCAAGTGTGTTTCATGTAAGGCGAGCTAGAGTTGAATTCAGTTTCATAAACAGAGTTGAATCACATGCAGTTTCTTGTCCTACCCGCAAGAGTTCTTTTCTGGTAAGGAAAGTCACTCTTGTGCTCCCATTGCCATACACAGTGCAAAAAGCACTCAAGTCTGTTCCCAGCAAGTGTAGTGTATTGGACACAGGAGAAGCTACTGTTCTTGTCAGTTTCCTAACCTGAGTTGAACTAGATATAGGCCTTGTGTGTAGGAAGCACAGTTCTTTTGTTCTGAGCAAGCTACTGTTCTGGCTCTGTAGGAAACACAGTCGAGTAGAAGAGTGCTGCTTTCTCCAAAGCAGAGTGTGTTTCTTGTAAGGTGAGCTAGAGTTGAATTCAGTTTCATAAACGGAGTGGAATCACATGCATTTTCTTGTTCTACCAGCAAGAGTTCTTTTCTGGTAAGGAAAGTCACTTTTGTGCTCCCATTGCCAAACACAGTGCAAATAGCACTCGCTTCTGTTCCCAGCAAGTACAGTGTATTGGACGCAAGAGAAGCTACTGTTCTTGTCAGTTTACTAAGCAGAGTTGAACTACATATGGCCCTTGTGTGTAGGAAGCACAGTTCTTTTGTTCTGAGCAACCTGACTGTTCTGGCTATATAGGAAACACAGTAGAGTAGAAGAATGCTGCTGTCTCAAAAGCAGAATGTGTTTATTGTAAAGCGAGCTAGAGTTGAATTAAGTTACATAAACGGAGTTGAAACACATGCAGTTTCTAGTCTTACCAGCAAGAGTACTTTTCTCATAAGGAAAGTCACTTTTGTGCTCCCATTGCCATTCACAGTGCAAATAGCACTCACGTCTGTTCCCAGCAAGTGCAGTGTTTTGGACGCAAGAAGCTACTGTTCTTGTCAGTTTCCTAAGCAGAGTTGAACTAGATATGGCTCTTGTGTGTAGGAAGCACAGTTCATTTGTTCTGAGCAAGCTGACTGTTCTGGGTCTATAGGAAACATACTAGAGTAGAAGAGTGCTGCTTTCTCTAAAGCAGAGTGTATTTCTTGTAATGCTAGCTAGAGTTGAATTCAGGTTCATAAACGGAGTGGAATCACATGCAGTTTCTTGTAATACCAGCAAGAGTTTTCTTCTGGTAAGGAAAGTCACTTTTGTACTCCCATTGACATATACAGTGCAAATAGCAGTCGCGTCTGTTCCAAGCAAGTGTAGTGTATTGGACACAAGAGAAGCTACTGTTCTTGTCAGTTTCCTAATCAGAGTTGAACTAGATATAGGCCTTGTGTGTAGGAAGCACAGTTCTTTTGTTCTGAGCAAGCTACTGTTCTGGCTCTATAGGAAACACAGTAGAGTGGAAGAGTAATGCTTTCTCAAAAGCAGAGTGTGTTTCTTGTAAAGCAAGCTAGAGTTGAATTCAGTTTCAATTGGATGTGAATCACATGCAGTTTCTTGTCCTACCTGCATGAGTTCTTTTCTGGAAAGGAAATTCACTCTTGTGCTCCCATTGCCATACACAGTGCAAAAAGCACTCAAGTCTGTTCCCAGCAAGTGTAGTGTATTGGACACAGGAGAAGCTACTGTTCTTGTCAGTTTCCTAATCTGAGTTGACCTAGATCTAGGCCTTGTGTGTAGGAAGCACAGTTCTTTTGTTCTGAGCAAGCTACTGTTCTGGCTCTATAGGAAACACAGTAGAGTAGAAGAGTGCTGCTTTCTCAAAAGCAGAGTGTGTTTCTTGTAAGGTGAGCTAGAGTTTAATTTAGTTTCATGAGCAAAGTTGAATCACATGCAGTTTATTGTCCTAGCAACAAGAGTTCTTTTCTTGTAAGGAAAGTCACCGTTGTGCTCCCATTGCCATACACAGTACAAATAGCACTCGCGTGTGTTCCCAGAAGGCGCAGTATATTGGATGCAAGAGAAGGTACTGTTCTTGTCAGTTTCCTAAGCAGAGTTGAACTAGATATGGCCCTTGTGTGTAGGAAGCACAGTTCTTTTGTTCTGAGCAAGCTGACTGTACTGCCTCTATAGGAAAGACAGTAGAGAAGAAGAGTGCTGCTTTCTCAAAAGCCAAGTGTGTTTCATGTAAGGCGAGCTAGAGTTGAATTCAGTTTCATAAACAGAGTTGAATCACATGCAGTTTCTTGTCCTACCCGCAAGAGTTCTTTTCTGGTAAGGAAAGTCACTCTTGTGCTCCCATTGCCATACACAGTGCAAAAAGCACTCAAGTCTGTTCCCAGCAAGTGTAGTGTATTGGACACAGGAGAAGCTACTGTTCTTGTCAGTTTCCTAAGGCCTGAGTTGAACTAGATATAGGCCTTGTGTGTAGGAAGCACAGTTCTTTTGTTCTGAGCAAGTGCTAGCACTGTTCTGGCTCTGTAGGAAACACAGTCGAGTAGAAGAGTGCTGCTTTCTCCAAAGCAGAGTGTGTTTCTTGTAAGGTGAGCTAGAGTTGAATTCAGACGGAGTGGAATCACATGCATTTTCTTGTTCTACCAGCAAGAGTTCTTTTCTGGTAAGGAAAGTCACTTTTGTGCTCCCATTGCCAAACACAGTGCAAATAGCACTCGCTTCTGTTCCCAGCAAGTACAGTGTATTGGACGCAAGAGAAGCTACTGTTCTTGTCAGTTTACTAAGCAGAGTTGAACTACATATGGCCCTTGTGTGTAGGAAGCACAGTTCTTTTGTTCTGAGCAACCTGACTGTTCTGGCTATATAGGAAACACAGTAGAGTAGAAGAATGCTGCTGTCTCAAAAGCAGAATGTGTTTATTGTAAAGCGAGCTAGAGTTGAATTAAGTTACATAAACGGAGTTGAAACACATGCAGTTTCTAGTCTTACCAGCAAGAGTACTTTTCTCATAAGGAAAGTCACTTTTGTGCTCCCATTGCCATTCACAGTGCAAATAGCACTCACGTCTGTTCCCAGCAAGTGCAGTGTTTTGGACGCAAGAAGCTACTGTTCTTGTCAGTTTCCTAAGCAGAGTTGAACTAGATATGGCTCTTGTGTGTAGGAAGCACAGTTCATTTGTTCTGAGCAAGCTGACTGTTCTGGGTCTATAGGAAACATACTAGAGTAGAAGAGTGCTGCTTTCTCTAAAGCAGAGTGTATTTCTTGTAATGCTAGCTAGAGTTGAATTCAGGTTCATAAACGGAGTGGAATCACATGCAGTTTCTTGTAATACCAGCAAGAGTTTTCTTCTGGTAAGGAAAGTCACTTTTGTACTCCCATTGACATATACAGTGCAAATAGCAGTCGCGTCTGTTCCAAGCAAGTGTAGTGTATTGGACACAAGAGAAGCTACTGTTCTTGTCAGTTTCCTAATCAGAGTTGAACTAGATATAGGCCTTGTGTGTAGGAAGCACAGTTCTTTTGTTCTGAGCAAGCTACTGTTCTGGCTCTATAGGAAACACAGTAGAGTGGAAGAGTAATGCTTTCTCAAAAGCAGAGTGTGTTTCTTGTAAAGCAAGCTAGAGTTGAATTCAGTTTCAATTGGATGTGAATCACATGCAGTTTCTTGTCCTACCTGCATGAGTTCTTTTCTGGAAAGGAAATTCACTCTTGTGCTCCCATTGCCATACACAGTGCAAAAAGCACTCAAGTCTGTTCCCAGCAAGTGTAGTGTATTGGACACAGGAGAAGCTACTGTTCTTGTCAGTTTCCTAATCTGAGTTGACCTAGATCTAGGCCTTGTGTGTAGGAAGCACAGTTCTTTTGTTCTGAGCAAGCTACTGTTCTGGCTCTATAGGAAACACAGTAGAGTAGAAGAGTGCTGCTTTCTCAAAAGCAGAGTGTGTTTCTTGTAAGGTGAGCTAGAGTTTAATTTAGTTTCATGAGCAAAGTTGAATCACATGCAGTTTATTGTCCTAGCAACAAGAGTTCTTTTCTTGTAAGGAAAGTCACCGTTGTGCTCCCATTGCCATACACAGTACAAATAGCACTCGCGTGTGTTCCCAGAAGGCGCAGTATATTGGATGCAAGAGAAGGTACTGTTCTTGTCAGTTTCCTAAGCAGAGTTGAACTAGATATGGCCCTTGTGTGTAGGAAGCACAGTTCTTTTGTTCTGAGCAAGCTGACTGTACTGCCTCTATAGGAAAGACAGTAGAGAAGAAGAGTGCTGCTTTCTCAAAAGCCAAGTGTGTTTCATGTAAGGCGAGCTAGAGTTGAATTCAGTTTCATAAACAGAGTTGAATCACATGCAGTTTCTTGTCCTACCCGCAAGAGTTCTTTTCTGGTAAGGAAAGTCACTCTTGTGCTCCCATTGCCATACACAGTGCAAAAAGCACTCAAGTCTGTTCCCAGCAAGTGTAGTGTATTGGACACAGGAGAAGCTACTGTTCTTGTCAGTTTCCTAACCTGAGTTGAACTAGATATAGGCCTTGTGTGTAGGAAGCACAGTTCTTTTGTTCTGAGCAAGCTACTGTTCTGGCTCTGTAGGAAACACAGTCGAGTAGAAGAGTGCTGCTTTCTCCAAAGCAGAGTGTGTTTCTTGTAAGGTGAGCTAGAGTTGAATTCAGTTTCATAAACGGAGTGGAATCACATGCATTTTCTTGTTCTACCAGCAAGAGTTCTTTTCTGGTAAGGAAAGTCACTTTTGTGCTCCCATTGCCAAACACAGTGCAAATAGCACTCGCTTCTGTTCCCAGCAAGTACAGTGTATTGGACGCAAGAGAAGCTACTGTTCTTGTCAGTTTACTAAGCAGAGTTGAACTACATATGGCCCTTGTGTGTAGGAAGCACAGTTCTTTTGTTCTGAGCAACCTGACTGTTCTGGCTATATAGGAAACACAGTAGAGTAGAAGAATGCTGCTGTCTCAAAAGCAGAATGTGTTTATTGTAAAGCGAGCTAGAGTTGAATTAAGTTACATAAACGGAGTTGAAACACATGCAGTTTCTAGTCTTACCAGCAAGAGTACTTTTCTCATAAGGAAAGTCACTTTTGTGCTCCCATTGCCATTCACAGTGCAAATAGCACTCACGTCTGTTCCCAGCAAGTGCAGTGTTTTGGACGCAAGAAGCTACTGTTCTTGTCAGTTTCCTAAGCAGAGTTGAACTAGATATGGCTCTTGTGTGTAGGAAGCACAGTTCATTTGTTCTGAGCAAGCTGACTGTTCTGGGTCTATAGGAAACATACTAGAGTAGAAGAGTGCTGCTTTCTCTAAAGCAGAGTGTATTTCTTGTAATGCTAGCTAGAGTTGAATTCAGGTTCATAAACGGAGTGGAATCACATGCAGTTTCTTGTAATACCAGCAAGAGTTTTCTTCTGGTAAGGAAAGTCACTTTTGTACTCCCATTGACATATACAGTGCAAATAGCAGTCGCGTCTGTTCCAAGCAAGTGTAGTGTATTGGACACAAGAGAAGCTACTGTTCTTGTCAGTTTCCTAATCAGAGTTGAACTAGATATAGGCCTTGTGTGTAGGAAGCACAGTTCTTTTGTTCTGAGCAAGCTACTGTTCTGGCTCTATAGGAAACACAGTAGAGTGGAAGAGTAATGCTTTCTCAAAAGCAGAGTGTGTTTCTTGTAAAGCAAGCTAGAGTTGAATTCAGTTTCAATTGGATGTGAATCACATGCAGTTTCTTGTCCTACCTGCATGAGTTCTTTTCTGGAAAGGAAATTCACTCTTGTGCTCCCATTGCCATACACAGTGCAAAAAGCACTCAAGTCTGTTCCCAGCAAGTGTAGTGTATTGGACACAGGAGAAGCTACTGTTCTTGTCAGTTTCCTAATCTGAGTTGACCTAGATCTAGGCCTTGTGTGTAGGAAGCACAGTTCTTTTGTTCTGAGCAAGCTACTGTTCTGGCTCTATAGGAAACACAGTAGAGTAGAAGAGTGCTGAAGAGTGTGTTTCTGAGCTTTCTCAAAAGCAGAGTGTGTTTCTTGTAAGGTGAGCTAGAGTTTAATTTAGTTTCATGAGCAAAGTTGAATCACATGCAGTTTATTGTCCTAGCAACAAGAGTTCTTTTCTTGTAAGGAAAGTCACCGTTGTGCTCCCATTGCCATACACAGTACAAATAGCACTCGCGTGTGTTCCCAGAAGGCGCAGTATATTGGATGCAAGAGAAGGTACTGTTCTTGTCAGTTTCCTAAGCAGAGTTGAACTAGATATGGCCCTTGTGTGTAGGAAGCACAGTTCTTTTGTTCTGAGCAAGCTGACTGTACTGCCTCTATAGGAAAGACAGTAGAGAAGAAGAGTGCTGCTTTCTCAAAAGCCAAGTGTGTTTCATGTAAGGCGAGCTAGAGTTGAATTCAGTTTCATAAACAGAGTTGAATCACATGCAGTTTCTTGTCCTACCCGCAAGAGTTCTTTTCTGGTAAGGAAAGTCACTCTTGTGCTCCCATTGCCATACACAGTGCAAAAAGCACTCAAGTCTGTTCCCAGCAAGTGTAGTGTATTGGACACAGGAGAAGTTCTTTTCTGGTAAGGAAAGTCACTCTTGTGCTCCCATTGCCATACACAGTGCAAAAAGCACTCAAGTCTGTTCCCAGCAAGTGTAGTGTATTGGACACAGGAGAAGCTACTGTTCTTGTCAGTTTCCTAACCTGAGTTGAACTAGATATAGGCCTTGTGTGTAGGAAGCACAGTTCTTTTGTTCTGAGCAAGCTACTGTTCTGGCTCTGTAGGAAACACAGTCGAGTAGAAGAGTGCTGCTTTCTCCAAAGCAGAGTGTGTTTCTTGTAAGGTGAGCTAGAGTTGAATTCAGTTTCATAAACGGAGTGGAATCACATGCATTTTCTTGTTCTACCAGCAAGAGTTCTTTTCTGGTAAGGAAAGTCACTTTTGTGCTCCCATTGCCAAACACAGTGCAAATAGCACTCGCTTCTGTTCCCAGCAAGTACAGTGTATTGGACGCAAGAGAAGCTACTGTTCTTGTCAGTTTACTAAGCAGAGTTGAACTACATATGGCCCTTGTGTGTAGGAAGCACAGTTCTTTTGTTCTGAGCAACCTGACTGTTCTGGCTATATAGGAAACACAGTAGAGTAGAAGAATGCTGCTGTCTCAAAAGCAGAATGTGTTTATTGTAAAGCGAGCTAGAGTTGAATTAAGTTACATAAACGGAGTTGAAACACATGCAGTTTCTAGTCTTACCAGCAAGAGTACTTTTCTCATAAGGAAAGTCACTTTTGTGCTCCCATTGCCATTCACAGTGCAAATAGCACTCACGTCTGTTCCCAGCAAGTGCAGTGTTTTGGACGCAAGAAGCTACTGTTCTTGTCAGTTTCCTAAGCAGAGTTGAACTAGATATGGCTCTTGTGTGTAGGAAGCACAGTTCATTTGTTCTGAGCAAGCTGACTGTTCTGGGTCTATAGGAAACATACTAGAGTAGAAGAGTGCTGCTTTCTCTAAAGCAGAGTGTATTTCTTGTAATGCTAGCTAGAGTTGAATTCAGGTTCATAAACGGAGTGGAATCACATGCAGTTTCTTGTAATACCAGCAAGAGTTTTCTTCTGGTAAGGAAAGTCACTTTTGTACTCCCATTGACATATACAGTGCAAATAGCAGTCGCGTCTGTTCCAAGCAAGTGTAGTGTATTGGACACAAGAGAAGCTACTGTTCTTGTCAGTTTCCTAATCAGAGTTGAACTAGATATAGGCCTTGTGTGTAGGAAGCACAGTTCTTTTGTTCTGAGCAAGCTACTGTTCTGGCTCTATAGGAAACACAGTAGAGTGGAAGAGTAATGCTTTCTCAAAAGCAGAGTGTGTTTCTTGTAAAGCAAGCTAGAGTTGAATTCAGTTTCAATTGGATGTGAATCACATGCAGTTTCTTGTCCTACCTGCATGAGTTCTTTTCTGGAAAGGAAATTCACTCTTGTGCTCCCATTGCCATACACAGTGCAAAAAGCACTCAAGTCTGTTCCCAGCAAGTGTAGTGTATTGGACACAGGAGAAGCTACTGTTCTTGTCAGTTTCCTAATCTGAGTTGACCTAGATCTAGGCCTTGTGTGTAGGAAGCACAGTTCTTTTGTTCTGAGCAAGCTACTGTTCTGGCTCTATAGGAAACACAGTAGAGTAGAAGAGTGCTGCTTTCTCAAAAGCAGAGTGTGTTTCTTGTAAGGTGAGCTAGAGTTTAATTTAGTTTCATGAGCAAAGTTGAATCACATGCAGTTTATTGTCCTAGCAACAAGAGTTCTTTTCTTGTAAGGAAAGTCACCGTTGTGCTCCCATTGCCATACACAGTACAAATAGCACTCGCGTGTGTTCCCAGAAGGCGCAGTATATTGGATGCAAGAGAAGGTACTGTTCTTGTCAGTTTCCTAAGCAGAGTTGAACTAGATATGGCCCTTGTGTGTAGGAAGCACAGTTCTTTTGTTCTGAGCAAGCTGACTGTACTGCCTCTATAGGAAAGACAGTAGAGAAGAAGAGTGCTGCTTTCTCAAAAGCCAAGTGTGTTTCATGTAAGGCGAGCTAGAGTTGAATTCAGTTTCATAAACAGAGTTGAATCACATGCAGTTTCTTGTCCTACCCGCAAGAGTTCTTTTCTGGTAAGGAAAGTCACTCTTGTGCTCCCATTGCCATACACAGTGCAAAAAGCACTCAAGTCTGTTCCCAGCAAGTGTAGTGTATTGGACACAGGAGAAGCTACTGTTCTTGTCAGTTTCCTAATCTGAGTTGAACTAGATATAGGCCTTGTGTGTAGGAAGCACAGTTCTTTTGTTCTGAGCAAGCTACTGTTCTGGCTCTGTAGGAAACACAGTCGAGTAGAAGAGTGCTGCTTTCTCCAAAGCAGAGTGTGTTTCTTGTAAGGTGAGCTAGAGTTGAATTCAGTTTCATAAACGGAGTGGAATCACATGCATTTTCTTGTTCTACCAGCAAGAGTTCTTTTCTGGTAAGGAAAGTCACTTTTGTGCTCCCATTGCCAAACACAGTGCAAATAGCACTCGCTTCTGTTCCCAGCAAGTACAGTGTATTGGACGCAAGAGAAGCTACTGTTCTTGTCAGTTTACTAAGCAGAGTTGAACTACATATGGCCCTTGTGTGTAGGAAGCACAGTTCTTTTGTTCTGAGCAACCTGACTGTTCTGGCTATATAGGAAACACAGTAGAGTAGAAGAATGCTGCTGTCTCAAAAGCAGAATGTGTTTATTGTAAAGCGAGCTAGAGTTGAATTAAGTTACATAAACGGAGTTGAAACACATGCAGTTTCTAGTCTTACCAGCAAGAGTACTTTTCTCATAAGGAAAGTCACTTTTGTGCTCCCATTGCCATTCACAGTGCAAATAGCACTCACGTCTGTTCCCAGCAAGTGCAGTGTTTTGGACGCAAGAAGCTACTGTTCTTGTCAGTTTCCTAAGCAGAGTTGAACTAGATATGGCTCTTGTGTGTAGGAAGCACAGTTCATTTGTTCTGAGCAAGCTGACTGTTCTGGGTCTATAGGAAACATACTAGAGTAGAAGAGTGCTGCTTTCTCTAAAGCAGAGTGTATTTCTTGTAATGCTAGCTAGAGTTGAATTCAGGTTCATAAACGGAGTGGAATCACATGCAGTTTCTTGTAATACCAGCAAGAGTTTTCTTCTGGTAAGGAAAGTCACTTTTGTACTCCCATTGACATATACAGTGCAAATAGCAGTCGCGTCTGTTCCAAGCAAGTGTAGTGTATTGGACACAAGAGAAGCTACTGTTCTTGTCAGTTTCCTAATCAGAGTTGAACTAGATATAGGCCTTGTGTGTAGGAAGCACAGTTCTTTTGTTCTGAGCAAGCTACTGTTCTGGCTCTATAGGAAACACAGTAGAGTGGAAGAGTAATGAGCAGAGTGTGTTTCTTGTAAAGCAGCTAGAGTTGAATTCAGTTTCAATTGGATGTGAATCACATGCAGTTTCTTGTCCTACCTGCATGAGTTCTTTTCTGGAAAGGAAATTCACTCTTGTGCTCCCATTGCCATACACAGTGCACTCAAGTCTGTTCCCAGCAAGTGTAGTGTATTGGACACAGGAGAAGCTACTGTTCTTGTCAGTTTCCTAATCTGAGTTGCTAGATCTAGGCCTTGTGTGTAGGAAGCACAGTTCTTTTGTTCTGAGCAAGCTACTGTTCTGGCTCTTAGGAAACACAGTAGAGTAGAAGAGTGCTGCTTTCTCAAAAGCAGAGTGTGTTTCTTGTAAGGTGAGCTAGAGTTTAATTTAGTTTCATGAGCAAAGTTGAATCACATGCAGTTTATTGTCCTAGCAACAAGAGTTCTTTTCTTGTAAGGAAAGTCACCGTTGTGCTCCCATTGCCATACACAGTACAAATAGCACTCGCGTGTGTTCCCAGAAGGCGCAGTATATTGGATGCAAGAGAAGGTACTGTTCTTGTCAGTTTCCTAAGCAGAGTTGAACTAGATATGGCCCTTGTGTGTAGGAAGCACAGTTCTTTTGTTCTGAGCAAGCTGACTGTACTGCCTCTATAGGAAAGACAGTAGAGAAGAAGAGTGCTGCTTTCTCAAAAGCCAAGTGTGTTTCATGTAAGGCGAGCTAGAGTTGAATTCAGTTTCATAAACAGAGTTGAATCACATGCAGTTTCTTGTCCTACCCGCAAGAGTTCTTTTCTGGTAAGGAAAGTCACTCTTGTGCTCCCATTGCCATACACAGTGCAAAAAGCACTCAAGTCTGTTCCCAGCAAGTGTAGTGTATTGGACACAGGAGAAGCTACTGTTCTTGTCAGTTTCCTAACCTGAGTTGAACTAGATATAGGCCTTGTGTGTAGGAAGCACAGTTCTTTTGTTCTGAGCAAGCTACTGTTCTGGCTCTGTAGGAAACACAGTCGAGTAGAAGAGTGCTGCTTTCTCCAAAGCAGAGTGTGTTTCTTGTAAGGTGAGCTAGAGTTGAATTCAGTTTCATAAACGGAGTGGAATCACATGCATTTTCTTGTTCTACCAGCAAGAGTTCTTTTCTGGTAAGGAAAGTCACTTTTGTGCTCCCATTGCCAAACACAGTGCAAATAGCACTCGCTTCTGTTCCCAGCAAGTACAGTGTATTGGACGCAAGAGAAGCTACTGTTCTTGTCAGTTTACTAAGCAGAGTTGAACTACATATGGCCCTTGTGTGTAGGAAGCACAGTTCTTTTGTTCTGAGCAACCTGACTGTTCTGGCTATATAGGAAACACAGTAGAGTAGAAGAATGCTGCTGTCTCAAAAGCAGAATGTGTTTATTGTAAAGCGAGCTAGAGTTGAATTAAGTTACATAAACGGAGTTGAAACACATGCAGTTTCTAGTCTTACCAGCAAGAGTACTTTTCTCATAAGGAAAGTCACTTTTGTGCTCCCATTGCCATTCACAGTGCAAATAGCACTCACGTCTGTTCCCAGCAAGTGCAGTGTTTTGGACGCAAGAAGCTACTGTTCTTGTCAGTTTCCTAAGCAGAGTTGAACTAGATATGGCTCTTGTGTGTAGGAAGCACAGTTCATTTGTTCTGAGCAAGCTGACTGTTCTGGGTCTATAGGAAACATACTAGAGTAGAAGAGTGCTGCTTTCTCTAAAGCAGAGTGTATTTCTTGTAATGCTAGCTAGAGTTGAATTCAGGTTCATAAACGGAGTGGAATCACATGCAGTTTCTTGTAATACCAGCAAGAGTTTTCTTCTGGTAAGGAAAGTCACTTTTGTACTCCCATTGACATATACAGTGCAAATAGCAGTCGCGTCTGTTCCAAGCAAGTGTAGTGTATTGGACACAAGAGAAGCTACTGTTCTTGTCAGTTTCCTAATCAGAGTTGAACTAGATATAGGCCTTGTGTGTAGGAAGCACAGTTCTTTTGTTCTGAGCAAGCTACTGTTCTGGCTCTATAGGAAACACAGTAGAGTGGAAGAGTAATGCTTTCTCAAAAGCAGAGTGTGTTTCTTGTAAAGCAAGCTAGAGTTGAATTCAGTTTCAATTGGATGTGAATCACATGCAGTTTCTTGTCCTACCTGCATGAGTTCTTTTCTGGAAAGGAAATTCACTCTTGTGCTCCCATTGCCATACACAGTGCAAGGCCTTGTGTGTAGGAAGCACAGTTCTTTTGTTCTGAGCAAGCTACTGTTCTGGCTCTATAGGAAACACAGTAGAGTGGAAGAGTAATGCTTTCTCAGCAGAGTGTGTTTCTTGTAAAGCAAGCTAGAGTTGAATTCAGTTTCAATTGGATGTGAATCACATGCAGTTTCTTGTCCTACCTGCATGAGTTCTTTTCTGGAAAGGAAATTCACTCTTGTGCTCCCATTGCCATACACAGTGCAAAAAGCACTCAAGTCTGTTCCCAGCAAGTGTAGTGTATTGGACACAGGAGAAGCTACTGTTCTTGTCAGTTTCCTAATCTGAGTTGACCTAGATCTAGGCCTTGTGTGTAGGAAGCACAGTTCTTTTGTTCTGAGCAAGCTACTGTTCTGGCTCTATAGGAAACACAGTAGAGTAGAAGAGTGCTGCTTTCTCAAAAGCAGAGTGTGTTTCTTGTAAGGTGAGCTAGAGTTTAATTTAGTTTCATGAGCAAAGTTGAATCACATGCAGTTTATTGTCCTAGCAACAAGAGTTCTTTTCTTGTAAGGAAAGTCACCGTTGTGCTCCCATTGCCATACACAGTACAAATAGCACTCGCGTGTGTTCCCAGAAGGCGCAGTATATTGGATGCAAGAGAAGGTACTGTTCTTGTCAGTTTCCTAAGCAGAGTTGAACTAGATATGGCCCTTGTGTGTAGGAAGCACAGTTCTTTTGTTCTGAGCAAGCTGACTGTACTGCCTCTATAGGAAAGACAGTAGAGAAGAAGAGTGCTGCTTTCTCAAAAGCCAAGTGTGTTTCATGTAAGGCGAGCTAGAGTTGAATTCAGTTTCATAAACAGAGTTGAATCACATGCAGTTTCTTGTCCTACCCGCAAGAGTTCTTTTCTGGTAAGGAAAGTCACTCTTGTGCTCCCATTGCCATACACAGTGCAAAAAGCACTCAAGTCTGTTCCCAGCAAGTGTAGTGTATTGGACACAGGAGAAGCTACTGTTCTTGTCAGTTTCCTAACCTGAGTTGAACTAGATATAGGCCTTGTGTGTAGGAAGCACAGTTCTTTTGTTCTGAGCAAGCTACTGTTCTGGCTCTGTAGGAAACACAGTCGAGTAGAAGAGTGCTGCTTTCTCCAAAGCAGAGTGTGTTTCTTGTAAGGTGAGCTAGAGTTGAATTCAGTTTCATAAACGGAGTGGAATCACATGCATTTTCTTGTTCTACCAGCAAGAGTTCTTTTCTGGTAAGGAAAGTCACTTTTGTGCTCCCATTGCCAAACACAGTGCAAATAGCACTCGCTTCTGTTCCCAGCAAGTACAGTGTATTGGACGCAAGAGAAGCTACTGTTCTTGTCAGTTTACTAAGCAGAGTTGAACTACATATGGCCCTTGTGTGTAGGAAGCACAGTTCTTTTGTTCTGAGCAACCTGACTGTTCTGGCTATATAGGAAACACAGTAGAGTAGAAGAATGCTGCTGTCTCAAAAGCAGAATGTGTTTATTGTAAAGCGAGCTAGAGTTGAATTAAGTTACATAAACGGAGTTGAAACACATGCAGTTTCTAGTCTTACCAGCAAGAGTACTTTTCTCATAAGGAAAGTCACTTTTGTGCTCCCATTGCCATTCACAGTGCAAATAGCACTCACGTCTGTTCCCAGCAAGTGCAGTGTTTTGGACGCAAGAAGCTACTGTTCTTGTCAGTTTCCTAAGCAGAGTTGAACTAGATATGGCTCTTGTGTGTAGGAAGCACAGTTCATTTGTTCTGAGCAAGCTGACTGTTCTGGGTCTATAGGAAACATACTAGAGTAGAAGAGTGCTGCTTTCTCTAAAGCAGAGTGTATTTCTTGTAATGCTAGCTAGAGTTGAATTCAGGTTCATAAACGGAGTGGAATCACATGCAGTTTCTTGTAATACCAGCAAGAGTTTTCTTCTGGTAAGGAAAGTCACTTTTGTACTCCCATTGACATATACAGTGCAAATAGCAGTCGCGTCTGTTCCAAGCAAGTGTAGTGTATTGGACACAAGAGAAGCTACTGTTCTTGTCAGTTTCCTAATCAGAGTTGAACTAGATATAGGCCTTGTGTGTAGGAAGCACAGTTCTTTTGTTCTGAGCAAGCTACTGTTCTGGCTCTATAGGAAACACAGTAGAGTGGAAGAGTAATGCTTTCTCAAAAGCAGAGTGTGTTTCTTGTAAAGCAAGCTAGAGTTGAATTCAGTTTCAATTGGATGTGAATCACATGCAGTTTCTTGTCCTACCTGCATGAGTTCTTTTCTGGAAAGGAAATTCACTCTTGTGCTCCCATTGCCATACACAGTGCAAAAAGCACTCAAGTCTGTTCCCAGCAAGTGTAGTGTATTGGACACAGGAGAAGCTACTGTTCTTGTCAGTTTCCTAATCTGAGTTGACCTAGATCTAGGCCTTGTGTGTAGGAAGCACAGTTCTTTTGTTCTGAGCAAGCTACTGTTCTGGCTCTATAGGAAACACAGTAGAGTAGAAGAGTGCTGCTTTCTCAAAAGCAGAGTGTGTTTCTTGTAAGGTGAGCTAGAGTTTAATTTAGTTTCATGAGCAAAGTTGAATCACATGCAGTTTATTGTCCTAGCAACAAGAGTTCTTTTCTTGTAAGGAAAGTCACCGTTGTGCTCCCATTGCCATACACAGTACAAATAGCACTCGCGTGTGTTCCCAGAAGGCGCAGTATATTGGATGCAAGAGAAGGTACTGTTCTTGTCAGTTTCCTAAGCAGAGTTGAACTAGATATGGCCCTTGTGTGTAGGAAGCACAGTTCTTTTGTTCTGAGCAAGCTGACTGTACTGCCTCTATAGGAAAGACAGTAGAGAAGAAGAGTGCTGCTTTCTCAAAAGCCAAGTGTGTTTCATGTAAGGCGAGCTAGAGTTGAATTCAGTTTCATAAACAGAGTTGAATCACATGCAGTTTCTTGTCCTACCCGCAAGAGTTCTTTTCTGGTAAGGAAAGTCACTCTTGTGCTCCCATTGCCATACACAGTGCAAAAAGCACTCAAGTCTGTTCCCAGCAAGTGTAGTGTATTGGACACAGGAGAAGCTACTGTTCTTGTCAGTTTCCTAACCTGAGTTGAACTAGATATAGGCCTTGTGTGTAGGAAGCACAGTTCTTTTGTTCTGAGCAAGCTACTGTTCTGGCTCTGTAGGAAACACAGTCGAGTAGAAGAGTGCTGCTTTCTCCAAAGCAGAGTGTGTTTCTTGTAAGGTGAGCTAGAGTTGAATTCAGTTTCATAAACGGAGTGGAATCACATGCATTTTCTTGTTCTACCAGCAAGAGTTCTTTTCTGGTAAGGAAAGTCACTTTTGTGCTCCCATTGCCAAACACAGTGCAAATAGCACTCGCTTCTGTTCCCAGCAAGTACAGTGTATTGGACGCAAGAGAAGCTACTGTTCTTGTCAGTTTACTAAGCAGAGTTGAACTACATATGGCCCTTGTGTGTAGGAAGCACAGTTCTTTTGTTCTGAGCAACCTGACTGTTCTGGCTATATAGGAAACACAGTAGAGTAGAAGAATGCTGCTGTCTCAAAAGCAGAATGTGTTTATTGTAAAGCGAGCTAGAGTTGAATTAAGTTACATAAACGGAGTTGAAACACATGCAGTTTCTAGTCTTACCAGCAAGAGTACTTTTCTCATAAGGAAAGTCACTTTTGTGCTCCCATTGCCATTCACAGTGCAAATAGCACTCACGTCTGTTCCCAGCAAGTGCAGTGTTTTGGACGCAAGAAGCTACTGTTCTTGTCAGTTTCCTAAGCAGAGTTGAACTAGATATGGCTCTTGTGTGTAGGAAGCACAGTTCATTTGTTCTGAGCAAGCTGACTGTTCTGGGTCTATAGGAAACATACTAGAGTAGAAGAGTGCTGCTTTCTCTAAAGCAGAGTGTATTTCTTGTAATGCTAGCTAGAGTTGAATTCAGGTTCATAAACGGAGTGGAATCACATGCAGTTTCTTGTAATACCAGCAAGAGTTTTCTTCTGGTAAGGAAAGTCACTTTTGTACTCCCATTGACATATACAGTGCAAATAGCAGTCGCGTCTGTTCCAAGCAAGTGTAGTGTATTGGACACAAGAGAAGCTACTGTTCTTGTCAGTTTCCTAATCAGAGTTGAACTAGATATAGGCCTTGTGTGTAGGAAGCACAGTTCTTTTGTTCTGAGCAAGCTACTGTTCTGGCTCTATAGGAAACACAGTAGAGTGGAAGAGTAATGCTTTCTCAAAAGCAGAGTGTGTTTCTTGTAAAGCAAGCTAGAGTTGAATTCAGTTTCAATTGGATGTGAATCACATGCAGTTTCTTGTCCTACCTGCATGAGTTCTTTTCTGGAAAGGAAATTCACTCTTGTGCTCCCATTGCCATACACAGTGCAAAAAGCACTCAAGTCTGTTCCCAGCAAGTGTAGTGTATTGGACACAGGAGAAGCTACTGTTCTTGTCAGTTTCCTAATCTGAGTTGACCTAGATCTAGGCCTTGTGTGTAGGAAGCACAGTTCTTTTGTTCTGAGCAAGCTACTGTTCTGGCTCTATAGGAAACACAGTAGAGTAGAAGAGTGCTGCTTTCTCAAAAGCAGAGTGTGTTTCTTGTAAGGTGAGCTAGAGTTTAATTTAGTTTCATGAGCAAAGTTGAATCACATGCAGTTTATTGTCCTAGCAACAAGAGTTCTTTTCTTGTAAGGAAAGTCACCGTTGTGCTCCCATTGCCATACACAGTACAAATAGCACTCGCGTGTGTTCCCAGAAGGCGCAGTATATTGGATGCAAGAGAAGGTACTGTTCTTGTCAGTTTCCTAAGCAGAGTTGAACTAGATATGGCCCTTGTGTGTAGGAAGCACAGTTCTTTTGTTCTGAGCAAGCTGACTGTACTGCCTCTATAGGAAAGACAGTAGAGAAGAAGAGTGCTGCTTTCTCAAAAGCCAAGTGTGTTTCATGTAAGGCGAGCTAGAGTTGAATTCAGTTTCATAAACAGAGTTGAATCACATGCAGTTTCTTGTCCTACCCGCAAGAGTTCTTTTCTGGTAAGGAAAGTCACTCTTGTGCTCCCATTGCCATACACAGTGCAAAAAGCACTCAAGTCTGTTCCCAGCAAGTGTAGTGTATTGGACACAGGAGAAGCTACTGTTCTTGTCAGTTTCCTAACCTGAGTTGAACTAGATATAGGCCTTGTGTGTAGGAAGCACAGTTCTTTTGTTCTGAGCAAGCTACTGTTCTGGCTCTGTAGGAAACACAGTCGAGTAGAAGAGTGCTGCTTTCTCCAAAGCAGAGTGTGTTTCTTGTAAGGTGAGCTAGAGTTGAATTCAGTTTCATAAACGGAGTGGAATCACATGCATTTTCTTGTTCTACCAGCAAGAGTTCTTTTCTGGTAAGGAAAGTCACTTTTGTGCTCCCATTGCCAAACACAGTGCAAATAGCACTCGCTTCTGTTCCCAGCAAGTACAGTGTATTGGACGCAAGAGAAGCTACTGTTCTTGTCAGTTTACTAAGCAGAGTTGAACTACATATGGCCCTTGTGTGTAGGAAGCACAGTTCTTTTGTTCTGAGCAACCTGACTGTTCTGGCTATATAGGAAACACAGTAGAGTAGAAGAATGCTGCTGTCTCAAAAGCAGAATGTGTTTATTGTAAAGCGAGCTAGAGTTGAATTAAGTTACATAAACGGAGTTGAAACACATGCAGTTTCTAGTCTTACCAGCAAGAGTACTTTTCTCATAAGGAAAGTCACTTTTGTGCTCCCATTGCCATTCACAGTGCAAATAGCACTCACGTCTGTTCCCAGCAAGTGCAGTGTTTTGGACGCAAGAAGCTACTGTTCTTGTCAGTTTCCTAAGCAGAGTTGAACTAGATATGGCTCTTGTGTGTAGGAAGCACAGTTCATTTGTTCTGAGCAAGCTGACTGTTCTGGGTCTATAGGAAACATACTAGAGTAGAAGAGTGCTGCTTTCTCTAAAGCAGAGTGTATTTCTTGTAATGCTAGCTAGAGTTGAATTCAGGTTCATAAACGGAGTGGAATCACATGCAGTTTCTTGTAATACCAGCAAGAGTTTTCTTCTGGTAAGGAAAGTCACTTTTGTACTCCCATTGACATATACAGTGCAAATAGCAGTCGCGTCTGTTCCAAGCAAGTGTAGTGTATTGGACACAAGAGAAGCTACTGTTCTTGTCAGTTTCCTAATCAGAGTTGAACTAGATATAGGCCTTGTGTGTAGGAAGCACAGTTCTTTTGTTCTGAGCAAGCTACTGTTCTGGCTCTATAGGAAACACAGTAGAGTGGAAGAGTAATGCTTTCTCAAAAGCAGAGTGTGTTTCTTGTAAAGCAAGCTAGAGTTGAATTCAGTTTCAATTGGATGTGAATCACATGCAGTTTCTTGTCCTACCTGCATGAGTTCTTTTCTGGAAAGGAAATTCACTCTTGTGCTCCCATTGCCATACACAGTGCAAAAAGCACTCAAGTCTGTTCCCAGCAAGTGTAGTGTATTGGACACAGGAGAAGCTACTGTTCTTGTCAGTTTCCTAATCTGAGTTGACCTAGATCTAGGCCTTGTGTGTAGGAAGCACAGTTCTTTTGTTCTGAGCAAGCTACTGTTCTGGCTCTATAGGAAACACAGTAGAGTAGAAGAGTGCTGCTTTCTCAAAAGCAGAGTGTGTTTCTTGTAAGGTGAGCTAGAGTTTAATTTAGTTTCATGAGCAAAGTTGAATCACATGCAGTTTATTGTCCTAGCAACAAGAGTTCTTTTCTTGTAAGGAAAGTCACCGTTGTGCTCCCATTGCCATACACAGTACAAATAGCACTCGCGTGTGTTCCCAGAAGGCGCAGTATATTGGATGCAAGAGAAGGTACTGTTCTTGTCAGTTTCCTAAGCAGAGTTGAACTAGATATGGCCCTTGTGTGTAGGAAGCACAGTTCTTTTGTTCTGAGCAAGCTGACTGTACTGCCTCTATAGGAAAGACAGTAGAGAAGAAGAGTGCTGCTTTCTCAAAAGCCAAGTGTGTTTCATGTAAGGCGAGCTAGAGTTGAATTCAGTTTCATAAACAGAGTTGAATCACATGCAGTTTCTTGTCCTACCCGCAAGAGTTCTTTTCTGGTAAGGAAAGTCACTCTTGTGCTCCCATTGCCATACACAGTGCAAAAAGCACTCAAGTCTGTTCCCAGCAAGTGTAGTGTATTGGACACAGGAGAAGCTACTGTTCTTGTCAGTTTCCTAATCTGAGTTGAACTAGATATAGGCCTTGTGTGTAGGAAGCACAGTTCTTTTGTTCTGAGCAAGCTACTGTTCTGGCTCTGTAGGAAACACAGTCGAGTAGAAGAGTGCTGCTTTCTCCAAAGCAGAGTGTGTTTCTTGTAAGGTGAGCTAGAGTTGAATTCAGTTTCATAAACGGAGTGGAATCACATGCATTTTCTTGTTCTACCAGCAAGAGTTCTTTTCTGGTAAGGAAAGTCACTTTTGTGCTCCCATTGCCAAACACAGTGCAAATAGCACTCGCTTCTGTTCCCAGCAAGTACAGTGTATTGGACGCAAGAGAAGCTACTGTTCTTGTCAGTTTACTAAGCAGAGTTGAACTACATATGGCCCTTGTGTGTAGGAAGCACAGTTCTTTTGTTCTGAGCAACCTGACTGTTCTGGCTATATAGGAAACACAGTAGAGTAGAAGAATGCTGCTGTCTCAAAAGCAGAATGTGTTTATTGTAAAGCGAGCTAGAGTTGAATTAAGTTACATAAACGGAGTTGAAACACATGCAGTTTCTAGTCTTACCAGCAAGAGTACTTTTCTCATAAGGAAAGTCACTTTTGTGCTCCCATTGCCATACACAGTGCAAATAGCACTCACGTCTGTTCCCAGCAAGTGCAGTGTTTTGGACGCAAGAAGCTACTGTTCTTGTCAGTTTCCTAAGCAGAGTTGAACTAGATATGGCTCTTGTGTGTAGGAAGCACAGTTCATTTGTTCTGAGCAAGCTGACTGTTCTGGGTCTATAGGAAACATACTAGAGTAGAAGAGTGCTGCTTTCTCTAAAGCAGAGTGTATTTCTTGTAATGCTAGCTAGAGTTGAATTCAGGTTCATAAACGGAGTGGAATCACATGCAGTTTCTTGTAATACCAGCAAGAGTTTTCTTCTGGTAAGGAAAGTCACTTTTGTACTCCCATTGACATATACAGTGCAAATAGCAGTCGCGTCTGTTCCAAGCAAGTGTAGTGTATTGGACACAATTGGAGAAGCTACTGTTCTTGTCAGTTTCCTAATCAAGTGTAGTGTATTGGACACAGGAGAAGAGTTGAACTAGATCTAGGCCTTGTGTGTAGGAAGCACAGTTCTTTTGTTCTGAGCAAGCTACTGTTCTGGCTCTATAGGAAACACAGTAGAGTAGAAGAGTGCTGCTTTCTCAAAAGCAGAGTGTGTTTCTTGTAAGGTGAGCTAGAGTTTAATTTAGTTTCATGAGCAAAGTTGAATCACATGCAGTTTATTGTCCTAGCAACAAGAGTTCTTTTCTTGTAAGGAAAGTCACCGTTGTGCTCCCATTGCCATACACAGTACAAATAGCACTCGCGTGTGTTCCCAGAAGGCGCAGTATATTGGATGCAAGAGAAGGTACTGTTCTTGTCAGTTTCCTAAGCAGAGTTGAACTAGATATGGCCCTTGTGTGTAGGAAGCACAGTTCTTTTGTTCTGAGCAAGCTGACTGTACTGCCTCTATAGGAAAGACAGTAGAGAAGAAGAGTGCTGCTTTCTCAAAAGCCAAGTGTGTTTCATGTAAGGCGAGCTAGAGTTGAATTCAGTTTCATAAACAGAGTTGAATCACATGCAGTTTCTTGTCCTACCCGCAAGAGTTCTTTTCTGGTAAGGAAAGTCACTCTTGTGCTCCCATTGCCATACACAGTGCAAAAAGCACTCAAGTCTGTTCCCAGCAAGTGTAGTGTATTGGACACAGGAGAAGCTACTGTTCTTGTCAGTTTCCTAACCTGAGTTGAACTAGATATAGGCCTTGTGTGTAGGAAGCACAGTTCTTTTGTTCTGAGCAAGCTACTGTTCTGGCTCTGTAGGAAACACAGTCGAGTAGAAGAGTGCTGCTTTCTCCAAAGCAGAGTGTGTTTCTTGTAAGGTGAGCTAGAGTTGAATTCAGTTTCATAAACGGAGTGGAATCACATGCATTTTCTTGTTCTACCAGCAAGAGTTCTTTTCTGGTAAGGAAAGTCACTTTTGTGCTCCCATTGCCAAACACAGTGCAAATAGCACTCGCTTCTGTTCCCAGCAAGTACAGTGTATTGGACGCAAGAGAAGCTACTGTTCTTGTCAGTTTACTAAGCAGAGTTGAACTACATATGGCCCTTGTGTGTAGGAAGCACAGTTCTTTTGTTCTGAGCAACCTGACTGTTCTGGCTATATAGGAAACACAGTAGAGTAGAAGAATGCTGCTGTCTCAAAAGCAGAATGTGTTTATTGTAAAGCGAGCTAGAGTTGAATTAAGTTACATAAACGGAGTTGAAACACATGCAGTTTCTAGTCTTACCAGCAAGAGTACTTTTCTCATAAGGAAAGTCACTTTTGTGCTCCCATTGCCATTCACAGTGCAAATAGCACTCACGTCTGTTCCCAGCAAGTGCAGTGTTTTGGACGCAAGAAGCTACTGTTCTTGTCAGTTTCCTAAGCAGAGTTGAACTAGATATGGCTCTTGTGTGTAGGAAGCACAGTTCATTTGTTCTGAGCAAGCTGACTGTTCTGGGTCTATAGGAAACATACTAGAGTAGAAGAGTGCTGCTTTCTCTAAAGCAGAGTGTATTTCTTGTAATGCTAGCTAGAGTTGAATTCAGGTTCATAAACGGAGTGGAATCACATGCAGTTTCTTGTAATACCAGCAAGAGTTTTCTTCTGGTAAGGAAAGTCACTTTTGTACTCCCATTGACATATACAGTGCAAATAGCAGTCGCGTCTGTTCCAAGCAAGTGTAGTGTATTGGACACAAGAGAAGCTACTGTTCTTGTCAGTTTCCTAATCAGAGTTGAACTAGATATAGGCCTTGTGTGTAGGAAGCACAGTTCTTTTGTTCTGAGCAAGCTACTGTTCTGGCTCTATAGGAAACACAGTAGAGTGGAAGAGTAATGCTTTCTCAAAAGCAGAGTGTGTTTCTTGTAAAGCAAGCTAGAGTTGAATTCAGTTTCAATTGGATGTGAATCACATGCAGTTTCTTGTCCTACCTGCATGAGTTCTTTTCTGGAAAGGAAATTCACTCTTGTGCTCCCATTGCCATACACAGTGCAAAAAGCACTCAAGTCTGTTCCCAGCAAGTGTAGTGTATTGGACACAGGAGAAGCTACTGTTCTTGTCAGTTTCCTAATCTGAGTTGACCTAGATCTAGGCCTTGTGTGTAGGAAGCACAGTTCTTTTGTTCTGAGCAAGCTACTGTTCTGGCTCTATAGGAAACACAGTAGAGTAGAAGAGTGCTGCTTTCTCAAAAGCAGAGTGTGTTTCTTGTAAGGTGAGCTAGAGTTTAATTTAGTTTCATGAGCAAAGTTGAATCACATGCAGTTTATTGTCCTAGCAACAAGAGTTCTTTTCTTGTAAGGAAAGTCACCGTTGTGCTCCCATTGCCATACACAGTACAAATAGCACTCGCGTGTGTTCCCAGAAGGCGCAGTATATTGGATGCAAGAGAAGGTACTGTTCTTGTCAGTTTCCTAAGCAGAGTTGAACTAGATATGGCCCTTGTGTGTAGGAAGCACAGTTCTTTTGTTCTGAGCAAGCTGACTGTACTGCCTCTATAGGAAAGACAGTAGAGAAGAAGAGTGCTGCTTTCTCAAAAGCCAAGTGTGTTTCATGTAAGGCGAGCTAGAGTTGAATTCAGTTTCATAAACAGAGTTGAATCACATGCAGTTTCTTGTCCTACCCGCAAGAGTTCTTTTCTGGTAAGGAAAGTCACTCTTGTGCTCCCATTGCCATACACAGTGCAAAAAGCACTCAAGTCTGTTCCCAGCAAGTGTAGTGTATTGGACACAGGAGAAGCTACTGTTCTTGTCAGTTTCCTAATCTGAGTTGAACTAGATATAGGCCTTGTGTGTAGGAAGCACAGTTCTTTTGTTCTGAGCAAGCTACTGTTCTGGCTCTGTAGGAAACACAGTCGAGTAGAAGAGTGCTGCTTTCTCCAAAGCAGAGTGTGTTTCTTGTAAGGTGAGCTAGAGTTGAATTCAGTTTCATAAACGGAGTGGAATCACATGCATTTTCTTGTTCTACCAGCAAGAGTTCTTTTCTGGTAAGGAAAGTCACTTTTGTGCTCCCATTGCCAAACACAGTGCAAATAGCACTCGCTTCTGTTCCCAGCAAGTACAGTGTATTGGACGCAAGAGAAGCTACTGTTCTTGTCAGTTTACTAAGCAGAGTTGAACTACATATGGCCCTTGTGTGTAGGAAGCACAGTTCTTTTGTTCTGAGCAACCTGACTGTTCTGGCTATATAGGAAACACAGTAGAGTAGAAGAATGCTGCTGTCTCAAAAGCAGAATGTGTTTATTGTAAAGCGAGCTAGAGTTGAATTAAGTTACATAAACGGAGTTGAAACACATGCAGTTTCTAGTCTTACCAGCAAGAGTACTTTTCTCATAAGGAAAGTCACTTTTGTGCTCCCATTGCCATTCACAGTGCAAATAGCACTCACGTCTGTTCCCAGCAAGTGCAGTGTTTTGGACGCAAGAAGCTACTGTTCTTGTCAGTTTCCTAAGCAGAGTTGAACTAGATATGGCTCTTGTGTGTAGGAAGCACAGTTCATTTGTTCTGAGCAAGCTGACTGTTCTGGGTCTATAGGAAACATACTAGAGTAGAAGAGTGCTGCTTTCTCTAAAGCAGAGTGTATTTCTTGTAATGCTAGCTAGAGTTGAATTCAGGTTCATAAACGGAGTGGAATCACATGCAGTTTCTTGTAATACCAGCAAGAGTTTTCTTCTGGTAAGGAAAGTCACTTTTGTACTCCCATTGACATATACAGTGCAAATAGCAGTCGCGTCTGTTCCAAGCAAGTGTAGTGTATTGGACACAAGAGAAGCTACTGTTCTTGTCAGTTTCCTAATCAGAGTTGAACTAGATATAGGCCTTGTGTGTAGGAAGCACAGTTCTTTTGTTCTGAGCAAGCTACTGTTCTGGCTCTATAGGAAACACAGTAGAGTGGAAGAGTAATGCTTTCTCAAGCAGAGTGTGTTTCTTGTAAAGCAAGCTAGAGTTGAATTCAGTTTCAATTGGATGTGAATCACATGCAGTTTCTTGTCCTACCTGCATGAGTTCTTTTCTGGAAAGGAAATTCACTCTTGTGCTCCCATTGCCATACACAGTGCAAAAAGCACTCAAGTCTGTTCCCAGCAAGTGTAGTGTATTGGACACAGGAGAAGCTACTGTTCTTGTCAGTTTCCTAATCTGAACTAGATCTAGGCCTTGTGTGTAGGAAGCACAGTTCTTTTGTTCTGAGCAAGCTACTGTTCTGGCTCTATAGGAAACACAGTAGAGTAGAAGAGTGCTGCTTTCTCAAAAGCAGAGTGTGTTTCTTGTAAGGTGAGCTAGAGTTTAATTTAGTTTCATGAGCAAAGTTGAATCACATGCAGTTTATTGTCCTAGCAACAAGAGTTCTTTTCTTGTAAGGAAAGTCACCGTTGTGCTCCCATTGCCATACACAGTACAAATAGCACTCGCGTGTGTTCCCAGAAGGCGCAGTATATTGGATGCAAGAGAAGGTACTGTTCTTGTCAGTTTCCTAAGCAGAGTTGAACTAGATATGGCCCTTGTGTGTAGGAAGCACAGTTCTTTTGTTCTGAGCAAGCTGACTGTACTGCCTCTATAGGAAAGACAGTAGAGAAGAAGAGTGCTGCTTTCTCAAAAGCCAAGTGTGTTTCATGTAAGGCGAGCTAGAGTTGAATTCAGTTTCATAAACAGAGTTGAATCACATGCAGTTTCTTGTCCTACCCGCAAGAGTTCTTTTCTGGTAAGGAAAGTCACTCTTGTGCTCCCATTGCCATACACAGTGCAAAAAGCACTCAAGTCTGTTCCCAGCAAGTGTAGTGTATTGGACACAGGAGAAGCTACTGTTCTTGTCAGTTTCCTAACCTGAGTTGAACTAGATATAGGCCTTGTGTGTAGGAAGCACAGTTCTTTTGTTCTGAGCAAGCTACTGTTCTGGCTCTGTAGGAAACACAGTCGAGTAGAAGAGTGCTGCTTTCTCCAAAGCAGAGTGTGTTTCTTGTAAGGTGAGCTAGAGTTGAATTCAGTTTCATAAACGGAGTGGAATCACATGCATTTTCTTGTTCTACCAGCAAGAGTTCTTTTCTGGTAAGGAAAGTCACTTTTGTGCTCCCATTGCCAAACACAGTGCAAATAGCACTCGCTTCTGTTCCCAGCAAGTACAGTGTATTGGACGCAAGAGAAGCTACTGTTCTTGTCAGTTTACTAAGCAGAGTTGAACTACATATGGCCCTTGTGTGTAGGAAGCACAGTTCTTTTGTTCTGAGCAACCTGACTGTTCTGGCTATATAGGAAACACAGTAGAGTAGAAGAATGCTGCTGTCTCAAAAGCAGAATGTGTTTATTGTAAAGCGAGCTAGAGTTGAATTAAGTTACATAAACGGAGTTGAAACACATGCAGTTTCTAGTCTTACCAGCAAGAGTACTTTTCTCATAAGGAAAGTCACTTTTGTGCTCCCATTGCCATTCACAGTGCAAATAGCACTCACGTCTGTTCCCAGCAAGTGCAGTGTTTTGGACGCAAGAAGCTACTGTTCTTGTCAGTTTCCTAAGCAGAGTTGAACTAGATATGGCTCTTGTGTGTAGGAAGCACAGTTCATTTGTTCTGAGCAAGCTGACTGTTCTGGGTCTATAGGAAACATACTAGAGTAGAAGAGTGCTGCTTTCTCTAAAGCAGAGTGTATTTCTTGTAATGCTAGCTAGAGTTGAATTCAGGTTCATAAACGGAGTGGAATCACATGCAGTTTCTTGTAATACCAGCAAGAGTTTTCTTCTGGTAAGGAAATTGACATATCACTAGCAGTCGCGTTGTCCAAGCTGGACACCATTGAGTTTCCATATGAACAGTGCAAAGTTCTTTTGTTCTGAGCAGCTCTGTTCTGGTCTGCTTTCCAAGCAAGTGTAGTGTATTGGACACAGTTTCTTGAGAAGCTACTGTTCTTGTCAGTTTCCTAATCTTGAGTTGAACTAGATCTAGGCCTTGTGTGTAGGAAGCACAGTTCTTTTGTTCTGAGCAAGCTACTGTTCTGGCTCTATAGGAAACACAGTAGAGTAGAAGAGTGCTGCTTTCTCAAAAGCAGAGTGTGTTTCTTGTAAGGTGAGCTAGAGTTTAATTTAGTTTCATGAGCAAAGTTGAATCACATGCAGTTTATTGTCCTAGCAACAAGAGTTCTTTTCTTGTAAGGAAAGTCACCGTTGTGCTCCCATTGCCATACACAGTACAAATAGCACTCGCGTGTGTTCCCAGAAGGCGCAGTATATTGGATGCAAGAGAAGGTACTGTTCTTGTCAGTTTCCTAAGCAGAGTTGAACTAGATATGGCCCTTGTGTGTAGGAAGCACAGTTCTTTTGTTCTGAGCAAGCTGACTGTACTGCCTCTATAGGAAAGACAGTAGAGAAGAAGAGTGCTGCTTTCTCAAAAGCCAAGTGTGTTTCATGTAAGGCGAGCTAGAGTTGAATTCAGTTTCATAAACAGAGTTGAATCACATGCAGTTTCTTGTCCTACCCGCAAGAGTTCTTTTCTGGTAAGGAAAGTCACTCTTGTGCTCCCATTGCCATACACAGTGCAAAAAGCACTCAAGTCTGTTCCCAGCAAGTGTAGTGTATTGGACACAGGAGAAGCTACTGTTCTTGTCAGTTTCCTAACCTGAGTTGAACTAGATATAGGCCTTGTGTGTAGGAAGCACAGTTCTTTTGTTCTGAGCAAGCTACTGTTCTGGCTCTGTAGGAAACACAGTCGAGTAGAAGAGTGCTGCTTTCTCCAAAGCAGAGTGTGTTTCTTGTAAGGTGAGCTAGAGTTGAATTCAGTTTCATAAACGGAGTGGAATCACATGCATTTTCTTGTTCTACCAGCAAGAGTTCTTTTCTGGTAAGGAAAGTCACTTTTGTGCTCCCATTGCCAAACACAGTGCAAATAGCACTCGCTTCTGTTCCCAGCAAGTACAGTGTATTGGACGCAAGAGAAGCTACTGTTCTTGTCAGTTTACTAAGCAGAGTTGAACTACATATGGCCCTTGTGTGTAGGAAGCACAGTTCTTTTGTTCTGAGCAACCTGACTGTTCTGGCTATATAGGAAACACAGTAGAGTAGAAGAATGCTGCTGTCTCAAAAGCAGAATGTGTTTATTGTAAAGCGAGCTAGAGTTGAATTAAGTTACATAAACGGAGTTGAAACACATGCAGTTTCTAGTCTTACCAGCAAGAGTACTTTTCTCATAAGGAAAGTCACTTTTGTGCTCCCATTGCCATTCACAGTGCAAATAGCACTCACGTCTGTTCCCAGCAAGTGCAGTGTTTTGGACGCAAGAAGCTACTGTTCTTGTCAGTTTCCTAAGCAGAGTTGAACTAGATATGGCTCTTGTGTGTAGGAAGCACAGTTCATTTGTTCTGAGCAAGCTGACTGTTCTGGGTCTATAGGAAACATACTAGAGTAGAAGAGTGCTGCTTTCTCTAAAGCAGAGTGTATTTCTTGTAATGCTAGCTAGAGTTGAATTCAGGTTCATAAACGGAGTGGAATCACATGCAGTTTCTTGTAATACCAGCAAGAGTTTTCTTCTGGTAAGGAAAGTCACTTTTGTACTCCCATTGACATATACAGTGCAAATAGCAGTCGCGTCTGTTCCAAGCAAGTGTAGTGTATTGGACACAAGAGAAGCTACTGTTCTTGTCAGTTTCCTAATCAGAGTTGAACTAGATATAGGCCTTGTGTGTAGGAAGCACAGTTCTTTTGTTCTGAGCAAGCTACTGTTCTGGCTCTATAGGAAACACAGTAGAGTGGAAGAGTAATGCTTTCTCAAAAGCAGAGTGTGTTTCTTGTAAAGCAAGCTAGAGTTGAATTCAGTTTCAATTGGATGTGAATCACATGCAGTTTCTTGTCCTACCTGCATGAGTTCTTTTCTGGAAAGGAAATTCACTCTTGTGCTCCCATTGCCATACACAGTGCAAAAAGCACTCAAGTCTGTTCCCAGCAAGTGTAGTGTATTGGACACAGGAGAAGCTACTGTTCTTGTCAGTTTCCTAATCTGAGTTGACCTAGATCTAGGCCTTGTGTGTAGGAAGCACAGTTCTTTTGTTCTGAGCAAGCTACTGTTCTGGCTCTATAGGAAACACAGTAGAGTAGAAGAGTGCTGCTTTCTCAAAAGCAGAGTGTGTTTCTTGTAAGGTGAGCTAGAGTTTAATTTAGTTTCATGAGCAAAGTTGAATCACATGCAGTTTATTGTCCTAGCAACAAGAGTTCTTTTCTTGTAAGGAAAGTCACCGTTGTGCTCCCATTGCCATACACAGTACAAATAGCACTCGCGTGTGTTCCCAGAAGGCGCAGTATATTGGATGCAAGAGAAGGTACTGTTCTTGTCAGTTTCCTAAGCAGAGTTGAACTAGATATGGCCCTTGTGTGTAGGAAGCACAGTTCTTTTGTTCTGAGCAAGCTGACTGTACTGCCTCTATAGGAAAGACAGTAGAGAAGAAGAGTGCTGCTTTCTCAAAAGCCAAGTGTGTTTCATGTAAGGCGAGCTAGAGTTGAATTCAGTTTCATAAACAGAGTTGAATCACATGCAGTTTCTTGTCCTACCCGCAAGAGTTCTTTTCTGGTAAGGAAAGTCACTCTTGTGCTCCCATTGCCATACACAGTGCAAAAAGCACTCAAGTCTGTTCCCAGCAAGTGTAGTGTATTGGACACAGGAGAAGCTACTGTTCTTGTCAGTTTCCTAACCTGAGTTGAACTAGATATAGGCCTTGTGTGTAGGAAGCACAGTTCTTTTGTTCTGAGCAAGCTACTGTTCTGGCTCTGTAGGAAACACAGTCGAGTAGAAGAGTGCTGCTTTCTCCAAAGCAGAGTGTGTTTCTTGTAAGGTGAGCTAGAGTTGAATTCAGTTTCATAAACGGAGTGGAATCACATGCATTTTCTTGTTCTACCAGCAAGAGTTCTTTTCTGGTAAGGAAAGTCACTTTTGTGCTCCCATTGCCAAACACAGTGCAAATAGCACTCGCTTCTGTTCCCAGCAAGTACAGTGTATTGGACGCAAGAGAAGCTACTGTTCTTGTCAGTTTACTAAGCAGAGTTGAACTACATATGGCCCTTGTGTGTAGGAAGCACAGTTCTTTTGTTCTGAGCAACCTGACTGTTCTGGCTATATAGGAAACACAGTAGAGTAGAAGAATGCTGCTGTCTCAAAAGCAGAATGTGTTTATTGTAAAGCGAGCTAGAGTTGAATTAAGTTACATAAACGGAGTTGAAACACATGCAGTTTCTAGTCTTACCAGCAAGAGTACTTTTCTCATAAGGAAAGTCACTTTTGTGCTCCCATTGCCATTCACAGTGCAAATAGCACTCACGTCTGTTCCCAGCAAGTGCAGTGTTTTGGACGCAAGAAGCTACTGTTCTTGTCAGTTTCCTAAGCAGAGTTGAACTAGATATGGCTCTTGTGTGTAGGAAGCACAGTTCATTTGTTCTGAGCAAGCTGACTGTTCTGGGTCTATAGGAAACATACTAGAGTAGAAGAGTGCTGCTTTCTCTAAAGCAGAGTGTATTTCTTGTAATGCTAGCTAGAGTTGAATTCAGGTTCATAAACGGAGTGGAATCACATGCAGTTTCTTGTAATACCAGCAAGAGTTTTCTTCTGGTAAGGAAAGTCACTTTTGTACTCCCATTGACATATACAGTGCAAATAGCAGTCGCGTCTGTTCCAAGCAAGTGTAGTGTATTGGACACAAGAGAAGCTACTGTTCTTGTCAGTTTCCTAATCAGAGTTGAACTAGATATAGGCCTTGTGTGTAGGAAGCACAGTTCTTTTGTTCTGAGCAAGCTACTGTTCTGGCTCTATAGGAAACACAGTAGAGTGGAAGAGTAATGCTTTCTCAAAAGCAGAGTGTGTTTCTTGTAAAGCGAGCTAGAGTTGAATTCAGTTTCAATTGGATGTGAATCACATGCAGTTTCTTGTCCTACCTGCATGAGTTCTTTTCTGGAAAGGAAATTCACTCTTGTGCTCCCATTGCCATACACAGTGCAAAAAGCACTCAAGTCTGTTCCCAGCAAGTGTAGTGTATTGGACACAGGAGAAGCTACTGTTCTTGTCAGTTTCCTAATCTGAGTTGACCTAGATCTAGGCCTTGTGTGTAGGAAGCACAGTTCTTTTGTTCTGAGCAAGCTACTGTTCTGGCTCTATAGGAAACACAGTAGAGTAGAAGAGTGCTGCTTTCTCAAAAGCAGAGTGTGTTTCTTGTAAGGTGAGCTAGAGTTTAATTTAGTTTCATGAGCAAAGTTGAATCACATGCAGTTTATTGTCCTAGCAACAAGAGTTCTTTTCTTGTAAGGAAAGTCACCGTTGTGCTCCCATTGCCATACACAGTACAAATAGCACTCGCGTGTGTTCCCAGAAGGCGCAGTATATTGGATGCAAGAGAAGGTACTGTTCTTGTCAGTTTCCTAAGCAGAGTTGAACTAGATATGGCCCTTGTGTGTAGGAAGCACAGTTCTTTTGTTCTGAGCAAGCTGACTGTACTGCCTCTATAGGAAAGACAGTAGAGAAGAAGAGTGCTGCTTTCTCAAAAGCCAAGTGTGTTTCATGTAAGGCGAGCTAGAGTTGAATTCAGTTTCATAAACAGAGTTGAATCACATGCAGTTTCTTGTCCTACCCGCAAGAGTTCTTTTCTGGTAAGGAAAGTCACTCTTGTGCTCCCATTGCCATACACAGTGCAAAAAGCACTCAAGTCTGTTCCCAGCAAGTGTAGTGTATTGGACACAGGAGAAGCTACTGTTCTTGTCAGTTTCCTAACCTGAGTTGAACTAGATATAGGCCTTGTGTGTAGGAAGCACAGTTCTTTTGTTCTGAGCAAGCTACTGTTCTGGCTCTGTAGGAAACACAGTCGAGTAGAAGAGTGCTGCTTTCTCCAAAGCAGAGTGTGTTTCTTGTAAGGTGAGCTAGAGTTGAATTCAGTTTCATAAACGGAGTGGAATCACATGCATTTTCTTGTTCTACCAGCAAGAGTTCTTTTCTGGTAAGGAAAGTCACTTTTGTGCTCCCATTGCCAAACACAGTGCAAATAGCACTCGCTTCTGTTCCCAGCAAGTACAGTGTATTGGACGCAAGAGAAGCTACTGTTCTTGTCAGTTTACTAAGCAGAGTTGAACTACATATGGCCCTTGTGTGTAGGAAGCACAGTTCTTTTGTTCTGAGCAACCTGACTGTTCTGGCTATATAGGAAACACAGTAGAGTAGAAGAATGCTGCTGTCTCAAAAGCAGAATGTGTTTATTGTAAAGCGAGCTAGAGTTGAATTAAGTTACATAAACGGAGTTGAAACACATGCAGTTTCTAGTCTTACCAGCAAGAGTACTTTTCTCATAAGGAAAGTCACTTTTGTGCTCCCATTGCCATTCACAGTGCAAATAGCACTCACGTCTGTTCCCAGCAAGTGCAGTGTTTTGGACGCAAGAAGCTACTGTTCTTGTCAGTTTCCTAAGCAGAGTTGAACTAGATATGGCTCTTGTGTGTAGGAAGCACAGTTCATTTGTTCTGAGCAAGCTGACTGTTCTGGGTCTATAGGAAACATACTAGAGTAGAAGAGTGCTGCTTTCTCTAAAGCAGAGTGTATTTCTTGTAATGCTAGCTAGAGTTGAATTCAGGTTCATAAACGGAGTGGAATCACATGCAGTTTCTTGTAATACCAGCAAGAGTTTTCTTCTGGTAAGGAAAGTCACTTTTGTACTCCCATTGACATATACAGTGCAAATAGCAGTCGCGTCTGTTCCAAGCAAGTGTAGTGTATTGGACACAAGAGAAGCTACTGTTCTTGTCAGTTTCCTAATCAGAGTTGAACTAGATATAGGCCTTGTGTGTAGGAAGCACAGTTCTTTTGTTCTGAGCAAGCTACTGTTCTGGCTCTATAGGAAACACAGTAGAGTGGAAGAGTAATGCTTTCTCAAAAGCAGAGTGTGTTTCTTGTAAAGCGAGCTAGAGTTGAATTCAGTTTCAATTGGATGTGAATCACATGCAGTTTCTTGTCCTACCTGCATGAGTTCTTTTCTGGAAAGGAAATTCACTCTTGTGCTCCCATTGCCATACACAGTGCAAAAAGCACTCAAGTCTGTTCCCAGCAAGTGTAGTGTATTGGACACAGGAGAAGCTACTGTTCTTGTCAGTTTCCTAATCTGAGTTGACCTAGATCTAGGCCTTGTGTGTAGGAAGCACAGTTCTTTTGTTCTGAGCAAGCTACTGTTCTGGCTCTATAGGAAACACAGTAGAGTAGAAGAGTGCTGCTTTCTCAAAAGCAGAGTGTGTTTCTTGTAAGGTGAGCTAGAGTTTAATTTAGTTTCATGAGCAAAGTTGAATCACATGCAGTTTATTGTCCTAGCAACAAGAGTTCTTTTCTTGTAAGGAAAGTCACCGTTGTGCTCCCATTGCCATACACAGTACAAATAGCACTCGCGTGTGTTCCCAGAAGGCGCAGTATATTGGATGCAAGAGAAGGTACTGTTCTTGTCAGTTTCCTAAGCAGAGTTGAACTAGATATGGCCCTTGTGTGTAGGAAGCACAGTTCTTTTGTTCTGAGCAAGCTGACTGTACTGCCTCTATAGGAAAGACAGTAGAGAAGAAGAGTGCTGCTTTCTCAAAAGCCAAGTGTGTTTCATGTAAGGCGAGCTAGAGTTGAATTCAGTTTCATAAACAGAGTTGAATCACATGCAGTTTCTTGTCCTACCCGCAAGAGTTCTTTTCTGGTAAGGAAAGTCACTCTTGTGCTCCCATTGCCATACACAGTGCAAAAAGCACTCAAGTCTGTTCCCAGCAAGTGTAGTGTATTGGACACAGGAGAAGCTACTGTTCTTGTCAGTTTCCTAATCTGAGTTGAACTAGATATAGGCCTTGTGTGTAGGAAGCACAGTTCTTTTGTTCTGAGCAAGCTACTGTTCTGGCTCTGTAGGAAACACAGTCGAGTAGAAGAGTGCTGCTTTCTCCAAAGCAGAGTGTGTTTCTTGTAAGGTGAGCTAGAGTTGAATTCAGTTTCATAAACGGAGTGGAATCACATGCATTTTCTTGTTCTACCAGCAAGAGTTCTTTTCTGGTAAGGAAAGTCACTTTTGTGCTCCCATTGCCAAACACAGTGCAAATAGCACTCGCTTCTGTTCCCAGCAAGTACAGTGTATTGGACGCAAGAGAAGCTACTGTTCTTGTCAGTTTACTAAGCAGAGTTGAACTACATATGGCCCTTGTGTGTAGGAAGCACAGTTCTTTTGTTCTGAGCAACCTGACTGTTCTGGCTATATAGGAAACACAGTAGAGTAGAAGAATGCTGCTGTCTCAAAAGCAGAATGTGTTTATTGTAAAGCGAGCTAGAGTTGAATTAAGTTACATAAACGGAGTTGAAACACATGCAGTTTCTAGTCTTACCAGCAAGAGTACTTTTCTCATAAGGAAAGTCACTTTTGTGCTCCCATTGCCATACACAGTGCAAATAGCACTCACGTCTGTTCCCAGCAAGTGCAGTGTTTTGGACGCAAGAAGCTACTGTTCTTGTCAGTTTCCTAAGCAGAGTTGAACTAGATATGGCTCTTGTGTGTAGGAAGCACAGTTCATTTGTTCTGAGCAAGCTGACTGTTCTGGGTCTATAGGAAACATACTAGAGTAGAAGAGTGCTGCTTTCTCTAAAGCAGAGTGTATTTCTTGTAATGCTAGCTAGAGTTGAATTCAGGTTCATAAACGGAGTGGAATCACATGCAGTTTCTTGTAATACCAGTAAGAGTTTTCTTCTGGTAAGGAAAGTCACTTTTGTACTCCCATTGACATATACAGTGCAAATAGCAGTCGCGTCTGTTCCAAGCAAGTGTAGTGTATTGGACACAAGAGAAGCTACTGTTCTTGTCAGTTTCCTAATCAGAGTTGAACTAGATATAGGCCTTGTGTGTAGGAAGCACAGTTCTTTTGTTCTGAGCATGCTACTGTTCTGGCTCTATAGGAAACACAGTAGAGTAGAAGAGTGCTGCTTTCTCAAAAGCAGAGTGTGTTTCTTGTAAGGTGAGCTAGAGTTTAATTTAGTTTCATGAGCAAAGTTGAATCACATGCAGTTTATTGTCCTAGCAACAAGAGTTCTTTTCTTGTAAGGAAAGTCACCGTTGTGCTCCCATTGCCATACACAGTACAAATAGCACTCGCGTGTGTTCCCAGAAGGCGCAGTATATTGGATGCAAGAGAAGGTACTGTTCTTGTCAGTTTCCTAAGCAGAGTTGAACTAGATATGGCCCTTGTGTGTAGGAAGCACAGTTCTTTTGTTCTGAGCAAGCTGACTGTACTGCCTCTATAGGAAAGACAGTAGAGAAGAAGAGTGCTGCTTTCTCAAAAGCCAAGTGTGTTTCATGTAAGGCGAGCTAGAGTTGAATTCAGTTTCATAAACAGAGTTGAATCACATGCAGTTTCTTGTCCTACCCGCAAGAGTTCTTTTCTGGTAAGGAAAGTCACTCTTGTGCTCCCATTGCCATACACAGTGCAAAAAGCACTCAAGTCTGTTCCCAGCAAGTGTAGTGTATTGGACACAGGAGAAGCTACTGTTCTTGTCAGTTTCCTAACCTGAGTTGAACTAGATATAGGCCTTGTGTGTAGGAAGCACAGTTCTTTTGTTCTGAGCAAGCTACTGTTCTGGCTCTGTAGGAAACACAGTCGAGTAGAAGAGTGCTGCTTTCTCCAAAGCAGAGTGTGTTTCTTGTAAGGTGAGCTAGAGTTGAATTCAGTTTCATAAACGGAGTGGAATCACATGCATTTTCTTGTTCTACCAGCAAGAGTTCTTTTCTGGTAAGGAAAGTCACTTTTGTGCTCCCATTGCCAAACACAGTGCAAATAGCACTCGCTTCTGTTCCCAGCAAGTACAGTGTATTGGACGCAAGAGAAGCTACTGTTCTTGTCAGTTTACTAAGCAGAGTTGAACTACATATGGCCCTTGTGTGTAGGAAGCACAGTTCTTTTGTTCTGAGCAACCTGACTGTTCTGGCTATATAGGAAACACAGTAGAGTAGAAGAATGCTGCTGTCTCAAAAGCAGAATGTGTTTATTGTAAAGCGAGCTAGAGTTGAATTAAGTTACATAAACGGAGTTGAAACACATGCAGTTTCTAGTCTTACCAGCAAGAGTACTTTTCTCATAAGGAAAGTCACTTTTGTGCTCCCATTGCCATTCACAGTGCAAATAGCACTCACGTCTGTTCCCAGCAAGTGCAGTGTTTTGGACGCAAGAAGCTACTGTTCTTGTCAGTTTCCTAAGCAGAGTTGAACTAGATATGGCTCTTGTGTGTAGGAAGCACAGTTCATTTGTTCTGAGCAAGCTGACTGTTCTGGGTCTATAGGAAACATACTAGAGTAGAAGAGTGCTGCTTTCTCTAAAGCAGAGTGTATTTCTTGTAATGCTAGCTAGAGTTGAATTCAGGTTCATAAACGGAGTGGAATCACATGCAGTTTCTTGTAATACCAGCAAGAGTTTTCTTCTGGTAAGGAAAGTCACTTTTGTACTCCCATTGACATATACAGTGCAAATAGCAGTCGCGTCTGTTCCAAGCAAGTGTAGTGTATTGGACACAAGAGAAGCTACTGTTCTTGTCAGTTTCCTAATCAGAGTTGAACTAGATATAGGCCTTGTGTGTAGGAAGCACAGTTCTTTTGTTCTGAGCAAGCTACTGTTCTGGCTCTATAGGAAACACAGTAGAGTGGAAGAGTAATGCTTTCTCAAAAGCAGAGTGTGTTTCTTGTAAAGCGAGCTAGAGTTGAATTCAGTTTCAATTGGATGTGAATCACATGCAGTTTCTTGTCCTACCTGCATGAGTTCTTTTCTGGAAAGGAAATTCACTCTTGTGCTCCCATTGCCATACACAGTGCAAAAAGCACTCAAGTCTGTTCCCAGCAAGTGTAGTGTATTGGACACAGGAGAAGCTACTGTTCTTGTCAGTTTCCTAATCTGAGTTGAACTAGATCTAGGCCTTGTGTGTAGGAAGCACAGTTCTTTTGTTCTGAGCAAGCTACTGTTCTGGCTCTATAGGAAACACAGTAGAGTAGAAGAGTGCTGCTTTCTCAAAAGCAGAGTGTGTTTCTTGTAAGGTGAGCTAGAGTTTAATTTAGTTTCATGAGCAAAGTTGAATCACATGCAGTTTATTGTCCTAGCAACAAGAGTTCTTTTCTTGTAAGGAAAGTCACCGTTGTGCTCCCATTGCCATACACAGTACAAATAGCACTCGCGTGTGTTCCCAGAAGGCGCAGTATATTGGATGCAAGAGAAGGTACTGTTCTTGTCAGTTTCCTAAGCAGAGTTGAACTAGATATGGCCCTTGTGTGTAGGAAGCACAGTTCTTTTGTTCTGAGCAAGCTGACTGTACTGCCTCTATAGGAAAGACAGTAGAGAAGAAGAGTGCTGCTTTCTCAAAAGCCAAGTGTGTTTCATGTAAGGCGAGCTAGAGTTGAATTCAGTTTCATAAACAGAGTTGAATCACATGCAGTTTCTTGTCCTACCCGCAAGAGTTCTTTTCTGGTAAGGAAAGTCACTCTTGTGCTCCCATTGCCATACACAGTGCAAAAAGCACTCAAGTCTGTTCCCAGCAAGTGTAGTGTATTGGACACAGGAGAAGCTACTGTTCTTGTCAGTTTCCTAACCTGAGTTGAACTAGATATAGGCCTTGTGTGTAGGAAGCACAGTTCTTTTGTTCTGAGCAAGCTACTGTTCTGGCTCTGTAGGAAACACAGTCGAGTAGAAGAGTGCTGCTTTCTCCAAAGCAGAGTGTGTTTCTTGTAAGGTGAGCTAGAGTTGAATTCAGTTTCATAAACGGAGTGGAATCACATGCATTTTCTTGTTCTACCAGCAAGAGTTCTTTTCTGGTAAGGAAAGTCACTTTTGTGCTCCCATTGCCAAACACAGTGCAAATAGCACTCGCTTCTGTTCCCAGCAAGTACAGTGTATTGGACGCAAGAGAAGCTACTGTTCTTGTCAGTTTACTAAGCAGAGTTGAACTACATATGGCCCTTGTGTGTAGGAAGCACAGTTCTTTTGTTCTGAGCAACCTGACTGTTCTGGCTATATAGGAAACACAGTAGAGTAGAAGAATGCTGCTGTCTCAAAAGCAGAATGTGTTTATTGTAAAGCGAGCTAGAGTTGAATTAAGTTACATAAACGGAGTTGAAACACATGCAGTTTCTAGTCTTACCAGCAAGAGTACTTTTCTCATAAGGAAAGTCACTTTTGTGCTCCCATTGCCATTCACAGTGCAAATAGCACTCACGTCTGTTCCCAGCAAGTGCAGTGTTTTGGACGCAAGAAGCTACTGTTCTTGTCAGTTTCCTAAGCAGAGTTGAACTAGATATGGCTCTTGTGTGTAGGAAGCACAGTTCATTTGTTCTGAGCAAGCTGACTGTTCTGGGTCTATAGGAAACATACTAGAGTAGAAGAGTGCTGCTTTCTCTAAAGCAGAGTGTATTTCTTGTAATGCTAGCTAGAGTTGAATTCAGGTTCATAAACGGAGTGGAATCACATGCAGTTTCTTGTAATACCAGCAAGAGTTTTCTTCTGGTAAGGAAAGTCACTTTTGTACTCCCATTGACATATACAGTGCAAATAGCAGTCGCGTCTGTTCCAAGCAAGTGTAGTGTATTGGACACAAGAGAAGCTACTGTTCTTGTCAGTTTCCTAATCAGAGTTGAACTAGATATAGGCCTTGTGTGTAGGAAGCACAGTTCTTTTGTTCTGAGCAAGCTACTGTTCTGGCTCTATAGGAAACACAGTAGAGTGGAAGAGTAATGCTTTCTCAAGCGCAGAGTGTGTTTCTTGTAAAGCGAGCTAGAGTTGAATTCAGTTTCAATTGGATGTGAATCACATGCAGTTTCTTGTCCTACCTGCATGAGTTCTTTTCTGGAAAGGAAATTCACTCTTGTGCTCCCATTGCCATACACAGTGCAAAAAGCACTCAAGTCTGTTCCCAGCAAGTGTAGTGTATTGGACACAGGAGAAGCTACTGTTCTTGTCAGTTTCCTAATCTGAGTTGAACTAGATCTAGGCCTTGTGTGTAGGAAGCACAGTTCTTTTGTTCTGAGCAAGCTACTGTTCTGGCTCTATAGGAAACACAGTAGAGTAGAAGAGTGCTGCTTTCTCAAAAGCAGAGTGTGTTTCTTGTAAGGTGAGCTAGAGTTTAATTTAGTTTCATGAGCAAAGTTGAATCACATGCAGTTTATTGTCCTAGCAACAAGAGTTCTTTTCTTGTAAGGAAAGTCACCGTTGTGCTCCCATTGCCATACACAGTACAAATAGCACTCGCGTGTGTTCCCAGAAGGCGCAGTATATTGGATGCAAGAGAAGGTACTGTTCTTGTCAGTTTCCTAAGCAGAGTTGAACTAGATATGGCCCTTGTGTGTAGGAAGCACAGTTCTTTTGTTCTGAGCAAGCTGACTGTACTGCCTCTATAGGAAAGACAGTAGAGAAGAAGAGTGCTGCTTTCTCAAAAGCCAAGTGTGTTTCATGTAAGGCGAGCTAGAGTTGAATTCAGTTTCATAAACAGAGTTGAATCACATGCAGTTTCTTGTCCTACCCGCAAGAGTTCTTTTCTGGTAAGGAAAGTCACTCTTGTGCTCCCATTGCCATACACAGTGCAAAAAGCACTCAAGTCTGTTCCCAGCAAGTGTAGTGTATTGGACACAGGAGAAGCTACTGTTCTTGTCAGTTTCCTAATCTGAGTTGAACTAGATATAGGCCTTGTGTGTAGGAAGCACAGTTCTTTTGTTCTGAGCAAGCTACTGTTCTGGCTCTGTAGGAAACACAGTCGAGTAGAAGAGTGCTGCTTTCTCCAAAGCAGAGTGTGTTTCTTGTAAGGTGAGCTAGAGTTGAATTCAGTTTCATAAACGGAGTGGAATCACATGCATTTTCTTGTTCTACCAGCAAGAGTTCTTTTCTGGTAAGGAAAGTCACTTTTGTGCTCCCATTGCCAAACACAGTGCAAATAGCACTCGCTTCTGTTCCCAGCAAGTACATACAGTGTATTGGACGCAAGAGAAGCTACTGTTCTTGTCAGTTTACTAAGCAGAGTTGAACTACATATGGCCCTTGTGTGTAGGAAGCACAGTTCTTTTGTTCTGAGCAACCTGACTGTTCTGGCTATATAGGAAACACAGTAGAGTAGAAGAATGCTGCTGTCTCAAAAGCAGAATGTGTTTATTGTAAAGCGAGCTAGAGTTGAATTAAGTTACATAAACGGAGTTGAAACACATGCAGTTTCTAGTCTTACCAGCAAGAGTACTTTTCTCATAAGGAAAGTCACTTTTGTGCTCCCATTGCCATTCACAGTGCAAATAGCACTCACGTCTGTTCCCAGCAAGTGCAGTGTTTTGGACGCAAGAAGCTACTGTTCTTGTCAGTTTCCTAAGCAGAGTTGAACTAGATATGGCTCTTGTGTGTAGGAAGCACAGTTCATTTGTTCTGAGCAAGCTGACTGTTCTGGGTCTATAGGAAACATACTAGAGTAGAAGAGTGCTGCTTTCTCTAAAGCAGAGTGTATTTCTTGTAATGCTAGCTAGAGTTGAATTCAGGTTCATAAACGGAGTGGAATCACATGCAGTTTCTTGTAATACCAGCAAGAGTTTTCTTCTGGTAAGGAAAGTCACTTTTGTACTCCCATTGACATATACAGTGCAAATAGCAGTCGCGTCTGTTCCAAGCAAGTGTAGTGTATTGGACACAAGAGAAGCTACTGTTCTTGTCAGTTTCCTAATCAGAGTTGAACTAGATATAGGCCTTGTGTGTAGGAAGCACAGTTCTTTTGTTCTGAGCAAGCTACTGTTCTGGCTCTATAGGAAACACAGTAGAGTGGAAGAGTAATGCTTTCTCAAGCGCAGAGTGTGTTTCTTGTAAAGCGAGCTAGAGTTGAATTCAGTTTCAATTGGATGTGAATCACATGCAGTTTCTTGTCCTACCTGCATGAGTTCTTTTCTGGAAAGGAAATTCACTCTTGTGCTCCCATTGCCATACACAGTGCAAAAAGCACTCAAGTCTGTTCCCAGCAAGTGTAGTGTATTGGACACAGGAGAAGCTACTGTTCTTGTCAGTTTCCTAATCTGAGTTGAACTAGATCTAGGCCTTGTGTGTAGGAAGCACAGTTCTTTTGTTCTGAGCAAGCTACTGTTCTGGCTCTATAGGAAACACAGTAGAGTAGAAGAGTGCTGCTTTCTCAAAAGCAGAGTGTGTTTCTTGTAAGGTGAGCTAGAGTTTAATTTAGTTTCATGAGCAAAGTTGAATCACATGCAGTTTATTGTCCTAGCAACAAGAGTTCTTTTCTTGTAAGGAAAGTCACCGTTGTGCTCCCATTGCCATACACAGTACAAATAGCACTCGCGTGTGTTCCCAGAAGGCGCAGTATATTGGATGCAAGAGAAGGTACTGTTCTTGTCAGTTTCCTAAGCAGAGTTGAACTAGATATGGCCCTTGTGTGTAGGAAGCACAGTTCTTTTGTTCTGAGCAAGCTGACTGTACTGCCTCTATAGGAAAGACAGTAGAGAAGAAGAGTGCTGCTTTCTCAAAAGCCAAGTGTGTTTCATGTAAGGCGAGCTAGAGTTGAATTCAGTTTCATAAACAGAGTTGAATCACATGCAGTTTCTTGTCCTACCCGCAAGAGTTCTTTTCTGGTAAGGAAAGTCACTCTTGTGCTCCCATTGCCATACACAGTGCAAAAAGCACTCAAGTCTGTTCCCAGCAAGTGTAGTGTATTGGACACAGGAGAAGCTACTGTTCTTGTCAGTTTCCTAATCTGAGTTGAACTAGATATAGGCCTTGTGTGTAGGAAGCACAGTTCTTTTGTTCTGAGCAAGCTACTGTTCTGGCTCTGTAGGAAACACAGTCGAGTAGAAGAGTGCTGCTTTCTCCAAAGCAGAGTGTGTTTCTTGTAAGGTGAGCTAGAGTTGAATTCAGTTTCATAAGCGGAGTGGAATCACATGCATTTTCTTGTTCTACCAGCAAGAGTTCTTTTCTGGTAAGGAAAGTCACTTTTGTGCTCCCATTGCCAAACACAGTGCAAATAGCACTCGCTTCTGTTCCCAGCAAGTACAGTGTATTGGACGCAAGAGAAGCTACTGTTCTTGTCAGTTTACTAAGCAGAGTTGAACTACATATGGCCCTTGTGTGTAGGAAGCACAGTTCTTTTGTTCTGAGCAACCTGACTGTTCTGGCTATATAGGAAACACAGTAGAGTAGAAGAATGCTGCTGTCTCAAAAGCAGAATGTGTTTATTGTAAAGCGAGCTAGAGTTGAATTAAGTTACATAAACGGAGTTGAAACACATGCAGTTTCTAGTCTTACCAGCAAGAGTACTTTTCTCATAAGGAAAGTCACTTTTGTGCTCCCATTGCCATACACAGTGCAAATAGCACTCACGTCTGTTCCCAGCAAGTGCAGTGTTTTGGACGCAAGAAGCTACTGTTCTTGTCAGTTTCCTAAGCAGAGTTGAACTAGATATGGCTCTTGTGTGTAGGAAGCACAGTTCATTTGTTCTGAGCAAGCTGACTGTTCTGGGTCTATAGGAAACATACTAGAGTAGAAGAGTGCTGCTTTCTCTAAAGCAGAGTGTATTTCTTGTAATGCTAGCTAGAGTTGAATTCAGGTTCATAAACGGAGTGGAATCACATGCAGTTTCTTGTAATACCAGCAAGAGTTTTCTTCTGGTAAGGAAAGTCACTTTTGTACTCCCATTGACATATACAGTGCAAATAGCAGTCGCGTCTGTTCCAAGCAAGTGTAGTGTATTGGACACAAGAGAAGCTACTGTTCTTGTCAGTTTCCTAATCAGAGTTGAACTAGATATAGGCCTTGTGTGTAGGAAGCACAGTTCTTTTGTTCTGAGCAAGCTACTGTTCTGGCTCTATAGGAAACACAGTAGAGTGGAAGAGTAATGCTTTCTCAAGCGCAGAGTGTGTTTCTTGTAAAGCGAGCTAGAGTTGAATTCAGTTTCAATTGGATGTGAATCACATGCAGTTTCTTGTCCTACCTGCATGAGTTCTTTTCTGGAAAGGAAATTCACTCTTGTGCTCCCATTGCCATACACAGTGCAAAAAGCACTCAAGTCTGTTCCCAGCAAGTGTAGTGTATTGGACACAGGAGAAGCTACTGTTCTTGTCAGTTTCCTAATCTGAGTTGAACTAGATCTAGGCCTTGTGTGTAGGAAGCACAGTTCTTTTGTTCTGAGCAAGCTACTGTTCTGGCTCTATAGGAAACACAGTAGAGTAGAAGAGTGCTGCTTTCTCAAAAGCAGAGTGTGTTTCTTGTAAGGTGAGCTAGAGTTTAATTTAGTTTCATGAGCAAAGTTGAATCACATGCAGTTTATTGTCCTAGCAACAAGAGTTCTTTTCTTGTAAGGAAAGTCACCGTTGTGCTCCCATTGCCATACACAGTACAAATAGCACTCGCGTGTGTTCCCAGAAGGCGCAGTATATTGGATGCAAGAGAAGGTACTGTTCTTGTCAGTTTCCTAAGCAGAGTTGAACTAGATATGGCCCTTGTGTGTAGGAAGCACAGTTCTTTTGTTCTGAGCAAGCTGACTGTACTGCCTCTATAGGAAAGACAGTAGAGAAGAAGAGTGCTGCTTTCTCAAAAGCCAAGTGTGTTTCATGTAAGGCGAGCTAGAGTTGAATTCAGTTTCATAAACAGAGTTGAATCACATGCAGTTTCTTGTCCTACCCGCAAGAGTTATTTTCTGGTAAGGAAAGTCACTCTTGTGCTCCCATTGCCATACACAGTGCAAAAAGCACTCAAGTCTGTTCCCAGCAAGTGTAGTGTATTGGACACAGGAGAAGCTACTGTTCTTGTCAGTTTCCTAATCTGAGTTGAACTAGATATAGGCCTTGTGTGTAGGAAGCACAGTTCTTTTGTTCTGAGCAAGCTACTGTTCTGGCTCTGTAGGAAACACAGTCGAGTAGAAGAGTGCTGCTTTCTCCAAAGCAGAGTGTGTTTCTTGTAAGGTGAGCTAGAGTTGAATTCAGTTTCATAAACGGAGTGGAATCACATGCATTTTCTTGTTCTACCAGCAAGAGTTCTTTTCTGGTAAGGAAAGTCACTTTTGTGCTCCCATTGCCAAACACAGTGCAAATAGCACTCGCTTCTGTTCCCAGCAAGTACATACAGTGTATTGGACGCAAGAGAAGCTACTGTTCTTGTCAGTTTACTAAGCAGAGTTGAACTACATATGGCCCTTGTGTGTAGGAAGCACAGTTCTTTTGTTCTGAGCAACCTGACTGTTCTGGCTATATAGGAAACACAGTAGAGTAGAAGAATGCTGCTGTCTCAAAAGCAGAATGTGTTTATTGTAAAGCGAGCTAGAGTTGAATTAAGTTACATAAACGGAGTTGAAACACATGCAGTTTCTAGTCTTACCAGCAAGAGTACTTTTCTCATAAGGAAAGTCACTTTTGTGCTCCCATTGCCATACAGAGTGCAAATAGCACTCACGTCTGTTCCCAGCAAGTGCAGTGTTTTGGACGCAAGAAGCTACTGTTCTTGTCAGTTTCCTAAGCAGAGTTGAACTAGATATGGCTCTTGTGTGTAGGAAGCACAGTTCATTTGTTCTGAGCAAGCTGACTGTTCTGGGTCTATAGGAAACATACTAGAGTAGAAGAGTGCTGCTTTCTCTAAAGCAGAGTGTATTTCTTGTAATGCTAGCTAGAGTTGAATTCAGGTTCATAAACGGAGTGGAATCACATGCAGTTTCTTGTAATACCAGCAAGAGTTTTCTTCTGGTAAGGAAAGTCACTTTTGTACTCCCATTGACATATACAGTGCAAATAGCAGTCGCGTCTGTTCCAAGCAAGTGTAGTGTATTGGACACAAGAGAAGCTACTGTTCTTGTCAGTTTCCTAATCAGAGTTGAACTAGATATAGGCCTTGTGTGTAGGAAGCACAGTTCTTTTGTTCTGAGCAAGCTACTGTTCTGGCTCTATAGGAAACACAGTAGAGTGGAAGAGTAATGCTTTCTCAAGCGCAGAGTGTGTTTCTTGTAAAGCGAGCTAGAGTTGAATTCAGTTTCAATTGGATGTGAATCACATGCAGTTTCTTGTCCTACCTGCATGAGTTCTTTTCTGGAAAGGAAATTCACTCTTGTGCTCCCATTGCCATACACAGTGCAAAAAGCACTCAAGTCTGTTCCCAGCAAGTGTAGTGTATTGGACACAGGAGAAGCTACTGTTCTTGTCAGTTTCCTAAGCAGAGTTGAACTAGATATGGCTCTTGTGTGTAGGAAGCACAGTTCATTTGTTCTGAGCAAGCTGACTGTTCTGGGTCTATAGGAAACATACTAGAGTAGAAGAGTGCTGCTTTCTCTAAAGCAGAGTGTATTTCTTGTAATGCTAGCTAGAGTTGAATTCAGGTTCATAAACGGAGTGGAATCACATGCAGTTTCTTGTAATACCAGCAAGAGTTTTCTTCTGGTAAGGAAAGTCACTTTTGTACTCCCATTGACATATACAGTGCAAATAGCAGTCGCGTCTGTTCCAAGCAAGTGTAGTGTATTGGACACAAGAGAAGCTACTGTTCTTGTCAGTTTCCTAATCAGAGTTGAACTAGATATAGGCCTTGTGTGTAGGAAGCACAGTTCTTTTGTTCTGAGCAAGCTACTGTTCTGGCTCTATAGGAAACACAGTAGAGTGGAAGAGTAATGCTTTCTCAAGCGCAGAGTGTGTTTCTTGTAAAGCGAGCTAGAGTTGAATTCAGTTTCAATTGGATGTGAATCACATGCAGTTTTTTGTCCTACCTGCATGAGTTCTTTTCTGGAAAGGAAATTCACTCTTGTGCTCCCATTGCCATACACAGTGCAAAAATCACTCAATTCTGTTCCCAGCAAGTGTAGTGTATTGGACACAGGAGAAGCTACTGTTCTTGTCAGTTTCCTAATCTGAGTTGAACTAGATCTAGGCCTTGTGTGTAGGAAGCACAGTTCTTTTGTTCTGAGCAAGCTACTGTTCTGGCTCTAAAGGAAACACAGTCGAGTAGAAGAGTGCTGCTTTCTCAAAAGCAGAGTGTGTTTCTTGTAAGGTGAGCTAGAGTTTAATTTAGTTTCATGAGCAAAGTTGAATCACATGCAGTTTATTGTCCTAGCAACAAGAGTTCTTTTCTTGTAAGGAAAGTCACCGTTGTGCTCCCATTGCCATACACAGTACAAATAGCACTCGCGTGTGTTCCCAGAAGGCGCAGTATATTGGATGCAAGAGAAGGTACTGTTCTTGTCAGTTTCCTAAGCAGAGTTGAACTAGATATGGCCCTTGTGTGTAGGAAGCACAGTTCTTTTGTTCTGAGCAAGCTGACTGTACTGCCTCTATAGGAAAGACAGTAGAGAAGAAGAGTGCTGCTTTCTCAAAAGCCAAGTGTGTTTCATGTAAGGCGAGCTAGAGTTGAATTCAGTTTCATAAACAGAGTTGAATCACATGCAGTTTCTTGTCCTACCCGCAAGAGTTCTTTTCTGGTAAGGAAAGTCACTCTTGTGCTCCCATTGCCATACACAGTGCAAAAAGCACTCAAGTCTGTTCCCAGCAAGTGTAGTGTATTGGACACAGGAGAAGCTACTGTTCTTGTCAGTTTCCTAATCTGAGTTGAACTAGATATAGGCCTTGTGTGTAGGAAGCACAGTTCTTTTGTTCTGAGCAAGCTACTGTTCTGGCTCTGTAGGAAACACAGTCGAGTAGAAGAGTGCTGCTTTCTCCAAAGCAGAGTGTGTTTCTTGTAAGGTGAGCTAGAGTTGAATTCAGTTTCATAAGCGGAGTGGAATCACATGCATTTTCTTGTTCTACCAGCAAGAGTTCTTTTCTGGTAAGGAAAGTCACTTTTGTGCTCCCTTTGCCAAACACAGTGCAAATAGCACTCGCTTCTGTTCCCAGCAAGTACAGTGTATTGGACGCAAGAGAAGCTACTGTTCTTGTCAGTTTACTAAGCAGAGTTGAACTACATATGGGCCTTGTGTGTAGGAAGCACAGTTCTTTTGTTCTGAGCAACCTGACTGTTCTGGCTATATAGGAAACACAGTAGAGTAGAAGAATGCTGCTGTCTCAAAAGCAGAATGTGTTTATTGCAAAGCTAGCTAGAGTTGAATTAAGTTACATAAACGGAGTTGAAAAACATGCAGTTTCTAGTCTTACCAGCAAGAGTACTTTTTTCATAAGGAAAGTCACTTTTGTGCTCCCATTGCCATACACAGTGCAAATAGCACTCACGTCTGTTCCCAGCAAGTGCAGTGTTTTGGACGCAAGAAGCTACTGTTCTTGTCAGTTTCCTAAGCAGAGTTGAACTAGATATGGCTCTTGTGTGTAGGAAGCACAGTTCATTTGTTCTGAGCAAGCTGACTGTTCTGGGTCTATAGGAAACATACTAGAGTAGATGAGTGCTGCTTTCTCTAAAGCAGAGTGTATTTCTTGTAATGCTAGCTAGAGTTGAATTCAGGTTCATAAACGGAGTGGAATCACATGCAGTTTCTTGTAATACCAGCAAGAGTTTTCTTCTGGTAAGGAAAGTCACTTTTGTACTCCCATTGACATATACAGTGCAAATAGCAGTCGCGTCTGTTCCAAGCAAGTGTAGTGTATTGGACACAAGAGAAGCTACTGTTCTTGTCAGTTTCCTAATCAGAGTTGAACTAGATATAGGCCTTGTGTGTAGGAAGCACAGTTCTTTTGTTCTGAGCAAGCTACTGTTCTGGCTCTATAGGAAACACAGTAGAGTGGAAGAGTAATGCTTTCTCAAGCGCAGAGTGTGTTTCTTGTAAAGCGAGCTAGAGTTGAATTCAGTTTCAATTGGATGTGAATCACATGCAGTTTCTTGTCCTACCTGCATGAGTTCTTTTCTGGAACGGAAATTCACTCTTGTGCTCCCATTGCCATACACAGTGCAAAAAGCACTCAAGTCTGTTCCCAGCAAGTGTAGTGTATTGGACACAGGAGAAGCTACTGTTCTTGTCAGTTTCCTAATCTGAGTTGAACTAGATCTAGGCCTTGTGTGTAGGAAGCACAGTTCTTTTGTTCTGAGCAAGCTACTGTTCTGGCTCTATAGGAAACACAGTAGAGTAGAAGAGTGCTGCTTTCTCAAAAGCAGAGTGTGTTTCTTGTAAGGTGAGCTAGAGTTTAATTTAGTTTCATGAGCAAAGTTGAATCACATGCAGTTTATTGTCCTAGCAACAAGAGTTCTTTTCTTGTAAGGAAAGTCACCGTTGTGCTCCCATTGCCATACACAGTACAAATAGCACTCGCGTGTGTTCCCAGAAGGCGCAGTATATTGGATGCAAGAGAAGGTACTGTTCTTGTCAGTTTCCTAAGCAGAGTTGAACTAGATATGGCCCTTGTGTGTAGGAAGCACAGTTCTTTTGTTCTGAGCAAGCTGACTGTACTGCCTCTATAGGAAAGACAGTAGAGAAGAAGAGTGCTGCTTTCTCAAAAGCCAAGTGTGTTTCATGTAAGGCGAGCTAGAGTTGAATTCAGTTTCATAAACAGAGTTGAATCACATGCAGATTCTTGTCCTACCCGCAAGAGTTATTTTCTGGTAAGGAAAGTCACTCTTGTGCTCCCATTGCCATACACAGTGCAAAAAGCACTCAAGTCTGTTCCCAGCAAGTGTAGTGTATTGGACACAGGAGAAGCTACTGTTCTTGTCAGTTTCCTAATCTGAGTTGAACTAGATATAGGCCTTGTGTGTAGGAAGCACAGTTCTTTTGTTCTGAGCAAGCTACTGTTCTGGCTCTGTAGGAAACACAGTCGAGTAGAAGAGTGCTGCTTTCTCCAAAGCAGAGTGTGTTTCTTGTAAGGTGAGCTAGAGTTGAATTCAGTTTCATAAACGGAGTGGAATCACATGCATTTTCTTGTTCTACCAGCAAGAGTTCTTTTCTGGTAAGGAAAGTCACTTTTGTGCTCCCATTGCCAAACACAGTGCAAATAGCACTCGCTTCTGTTCCCAACAAGTACATACAGTGTATTGGACGCAAGAGAAGCTACTGTTCTTGTCAGTTTACTAAGCAGAGTTGAACTACATATGGCCCTTGTGTGTAGGAAGCACAGTTCTTTTGTTCTGAGCAACCTGACTGTTCTGGCTATATAGGAAACACAGTAGAGTAGAAGAATGCTGCTGTCTCAAAAGCAGAATGTGTTTATTGTAAAGCGAGCTAGAGTTGAATTAAGTTACATAAACGGAGTTGAAACACATGCAGTTTCTAGTCTTACCAGCAAGAGTACTTTTCTCATAAGGAAAGTCACTTTTGTGCTCCCATTGCCATACAGAGTGCAAATAGCACTCACGTCTGTTCCCAGCAAGTGCAGTGTTTTGGACGCAAGAAGCTACTGTTCTTGTCAGTTTCCTAAGCAGAGTTGAACTAGATATGGCTCTTGTGTGTAGGAAGCACAGTTCATTTGTTCTGAGCAAGCTGACTGTTCTGGGTCTATAGGAAACATACTAGAGTAGAAGAGTGCTGCTTTCTCTAAAGCAGAGTGTATTTCTTGTAATGCTAGCTAGAGTTGAATTCAGGTTCATAAACGGAGTGGAATCACATGCAGTTTCTTGTAATACCAGCAAGAGTTTTCTTCTGGTAAGGAAAGTCACTTTTGTACTCCCATTGACATATACAGTGCAAATAGCAGTCGCGTCTGTTCCAAGCAAGTGTAGTGTATTGAACACAAGAGAAGCTACTGTTCTTGTCAGTTTCCTAATCAGAGTTGAACTAGATATAGGCCTTGTGTGTAGGAAGCACAGTTCTTTTGTTCTGAGCAAGCTACTGTTCTGGCTCTATAGGAAACACAGTAGAGCGGAAGAGTAATGCTTTCTCAAGCGCAGAGTGTGTTTCTTGTAAAGCGAGCTAGAGTTGAATTCAGTTTCAATTGGATGTGAATCACATGCAGTTTCTTGTCCTACCTGCATGAGTTCTTTTCTGGAAAGGAAATTCACTCTTGTGCTCCCATTGCCATACACAGTGCAAAAAGCACTCAAGTCTGTTCCCAGCAAGTGTAGTGTATTGGACACAGGAGAAGCTACTGTTCTTGTCAGTTTCCTAAGCAGAGTTGAACTAGATATGGCTCTTGTGTGTAGGAAGCACAGTTCATTTGTTCTGAGCAAGCTGACTGTTCTGGGTCTATAGGAAACATACTAGAGTAGAAGAGTGCTGCTTTCTCTAAAGCAGAGTGTATTTCTTGTAATGCTAGCTAGAGTTGAATTCAGGTTCATAAACGGAGTGGAATCACATGCAGTTTCTTGTAATACCAGCAAGAGTTTTCTTCTGGTAAGGAAAGTCACTTTTGTACTCCCATTGACATATACAGTGCAAATAGCAGTCGCGTCTGTTCCAAGCAAGTGTAGTGTATTGGACACAAGAGAAGCTACTGTTCTTGTCAGTTTCCTAATCAGAGTTGAACTAGATATAGGCCTTGTGTGTAGGAAGCACAGTTCTTTTGTTCTGAGCAAGCTACTGTTCTGGCTCTATAGGAAACACAGTAGAGTGGAAGAGTAATGCTTTCTCAAGCGCAGAGTGTGTTTCTTGTAAAGCGAGCTAGAGTTGAATTCAGTTTCAATTGGATGTGAATCACATGCAGTTTTTTGTCCTACCTGCATGAGTTCTTTTCTGGAAAGGAAATTCACTCTTGTGCTCCCATTGCCATACACAGTGCAAAAATCACTCAATTCTGTTCCCAGCAAGTGTAGTGTATTGGACACAGGAGAAGCTACTGTTCTTGTCAGTTTCCTAATCTGAGTTGAACTAGATCTAGGCCTTGTGTGTAGGAAGCACAGTTCTTTTGTTCTGAGCAAGCTACTGTTCTGGCTCTAAAGGAAACACAGTCGAGTAGAAGAGTGCTGCTTTCTCAAAAGCAGAGTGTGTTTCTTGTAAGGTGAGCTAGAGTTTAATTTAGTTTCATGAGCAAAGTTGAATCACATGCAGTTTATTGTCCTAGCAACAAGAGTTCTTTTCTTGTAAGGAAAGTCACCGTTGTGCTCCCATTGCCATACACAGTACAAATAGCACTCGCGTGTGTTCCCAGAAGGCGCAGTATATTGGATGCAAGAGAAGGTACTGTTCTTGTCAGTTTCCTAAGCAGAGTTGAACTAGATATGGCCCTTGTGTGTAGGAAGCACAGTTCTTTTGTTCTGAGCAAGCTGACTGTACTGCCTCTATAGGAAAGACAGTAGAGAAGAAGAGTGCTGCTTTCTCAAAAGCCAAGTGTGTTTCATGTAAGGCGAGCTAGAGTTGAATTCAGTTTCATAAACAGAGTTGAATCACATGCAGTTTCTTGTCCTACCCGCAAGAGTTCTTTTCTGGTAAGGAAAGTCACTCTTGTGCTCCCATTGCCATACACAGTGCAAAAAGCACTCAAGTCTGTTCCCAGCAAGTGTAGTGTATTGGACACAGGAGAAGCTACTGTTCTTGTCAGTTTCCTAATCTGAGTTGAACTAGATATAGGCCTTGTGTGTAGGAAGCACAGTTCTTTTGTTCTGAGCAAGCTACTGTTCTGGCTCTGTAGGAAACACAGTCGAGTAGAAGAGTGCTGCTTTCTCCAAAGCAGAGTGTGTTTCTTGTAAGGTGAGCTAGAGTTGAATTCAGTTTCATAAGCGGAGTGGAATCACATGCATTTTCTTGTTCTACCAGCAAGAGTTCTTTTCTGGTAAGGAAAGTCACTTTTGTGCTCCCTTTGCCAAACACAGTGCAAATAGCACTCGCTTCTGTTCCCAGCAAGTACAGTGTATTGGACGCAAGAGAAGCTACTGTTCTTGTCAGTTTACTAAGCAGAGTTGAACTACATATGGGCCTTGTGTGTAGGAAGCACAGTTCTTTTGTTCTGAGCAACCTGACTGTTCTGGCTATATAGGAAACACAGTAGAGTAGAAGAATGCTGCTGTCTCAAAAGCAGAATGTGTTTATTGCAAAGCTAGCTAGAGTTGAATTAAGTTACATAAACGGAGTTGAAAAACATGCAGTTTCTAGTCTTACCAGCAAGAGTACTTTTTTCATAAGGAAAGTCACTTTTGTGCTCCCATTGCCATACACAGTGCAAATAGCACTCACGTCTGTTCCCAGCAAGTGCAGTGTTTTGGACGCAAGAAGCTACTGTTCTTGTCAGTTTCCTAAGCAGAGTTGAACTAGATATGGCTCTTGTGTGTAGGAAGCACAGTTCATTTGTTCTGAGCAAGCTGACTGTTCTGGGTCTATAGGAAACATACTAGAGTAGATGAGTGCTGCTTTCTCTAAAGCAGAGTGTATTTCTTGTAATGCTAGCTAGAGTTGAATTCAGGTTCATAAACGGAGTGGAATCACATGCAGTTTCTTGTAATACCAGCAAGAGTTTTCTTCTGGTAAGGAAAGTCACTTTTGTACTCCCATTGACATATACAGTGCAAATAGCAGTCGCGTCTGTTCCAAGCAAGTGTAGTGTATTGGACACAAGAGAAGCTACTGTTCTTGTCAGTTTCCTAATCAGAGTTGAACTAGATATAGGCCTTGTGTGTAGGAAGCACAGTTCTTTTGTTCTGAGCAAGCTACTGTTCTGGCTCTATAGGAAACACAGTAGAGTGGAAGAGTAATGCTTTCTCAAGCGCAGAGTGTGTTTCTTGTAAAGCGAGCTAGAGTTGAATTCAGTTTCAATTGGATGTGAATCACATGCAGTTTCTTGTCCTACCTGCATGAGTTCTTTTCTGGAACGGAAATTCACTCTTGTGCTCCCATTGCCATACACAGTGCAAAAAGCACTCAAGTCTGTTCCCAGCAAGTGTAGTGTATTGGACACAGGAGAAGCTACTGTTCTTGTCAGTTTCCTAATCTGAGTTGAACTAGATCTAGGCCTTGTGTGTAGGAAGCACAGTTCTTTTGTTCTGAGCAAGCTACTGTTCTGGCTCTATAGGAAACACAGTAGAGTAGAAGAGTGCTGCTTTCTCAAAAGCAGAGTGTGTTTCTTGTAAGGTGAGCTAGAGTTTAATTTAGTTTCATGAGCAAAGTTGAATCACATGCAGTTTATTGTCCTAGCAACAAGAGTTCTTTTCTTGTAAGGAAAGTCACCGTTGTGCTCCCATTGCCATACACAGTACAAATAGCACTCGCGTGTGTTCCCAGAAGGCGCAGTATATTGGATGCAAGAGAAGGTACTGTTCTTGTCAGTTTCCTAAGCAGAGTTGAACTAGATATGGCCCTTGTGTGTAGGAAGCACAGTTCTTTTGTTCTGAGCAAGCTGACTGTACTGCCTCTATAGGAAAGACAGTAGAGAAGAAGAGTGCTGCTTTCTCAAAAGCCAAGTGTGTTTCATGTAAGGCGAGCTAGAGTTGAATTCAGTTTCATAAACAGAGTTGAATCACATGCAGATTCTTGTCCTACCCGCAAGAGTTATTTTCTGGTAAGGAAAGTCACTCTTGTGCTCCCATTGCCATACACAGTGCAAAAAGCACTCAAGTCTGTTCCCAGCAAGTGTAGTGTATTGGACACAGGAGAAGCTACTGTTCTTGTCAGTTTCCTAATCTGAGTTGAACTAGATATAGGCCTTGTGTGTAGGAAGCACAGTTCTTTTGTTCTGAGCAAGCTACTGTTCTGGCTCTGTAGGAAACACAGTCGAGTAGAAGAGTGCTGCTTTCTCCAAAGCAGAGTGTGTTTCTTGTAAGGTGAGCTAGAGTTGAATTCAGTTTCATAAACGGAGTGGAATCACATGCATTTTCTTGTTCTACCAGCAAGAGTTCTTTTCTGGTAAGGAAAGTCACTTTTGTGCTCCCATTGCCAAACACAGTGCAAATAGCACTCGCTTCTGTTCCCAACAAGTACATACAGTGTATTGGACGCAAGAGAAGCTACTGTTCTTGTCAGTTTACTAAGCAGAGTTGAACTACATATGGCCCTTGTGTGTAGGAAGCACAGTTCTTTTGTTCTGAGCAACCTGACTGTTCTGGCTATATAGGAAACACAGTAGAGTAGAAGAATGCTGCTGTCTCAAAAGCAGAATGTGTTTATTGTAAAGCGAGCTAGAGTTGAATTAAGTTACATAAACGGAGTTGAAACACATGCAGTTTCTAGTCTTACCAGCAAGAGTACTTTTCTCATAAGGAAAGTCACTTTTGTGCTCCCATTGCCATACAGAGTGCAAATAGCACTCACGTCTGTTCCCAGCAAGTGCAGTGTTTTGGACGCAAGAAGCTACTGTTCTTGTCAGTTTCCTAAGCAGAGTTGAACTAGATATGGCTCTTGTGTGTAGGAAGCACAGTTCATTTGTTCTGAGCAAGCTGACTGTTCTGGGTCTATAGGAAACATACTAGAGTAGAAGAGTGCTGCTTTCTCTAAAGCAGAGTGTATTTCTTGTAATGCTAGCTAGAGTTGAATTCAGGTTCATAAACGGAGTGGAATCACATGCAGTTTCTTGTAATACCAGCAAGAGTTTTCTTCTGGTAAGGAAAGTCACTTTTGTACTCCCATTGACATATACAGTGCAAATAGCAGTCGCGTCTGTTCCAAGCAAGTGTAGTGTATTGGACACAAGAGAAGCTACTGTTCTTGTCAGTTTCCTAATCAGAGTTGAACTAGATATAGGCCTTGTGTGTAGGAAGCACAGTTCTTTTGTTCTGAGCAAGCTACTGTTCTGGCTCTATAGGAAACACAGTAGAGTGGAAGAGTAATGCTTTCTCAAGCGCAGAGTGTGTTTCTTGTAAAGCGAGCTAGAGTTGAATTCAGTTTCAATTGGATGTGAATCACATGCAGTTTCTTGTCCTACCTGCATGAGTTCTTTTCTGGAAAGGAAATTCACTCTTGTGCTCCCATTGCCATACACAGTGCAAAAAGCACTCAAGTCTGTTCCCAGCAAGTGTAGTGTATTGGACACAGGAGAAGCTACTGTTCTTGTCAGTTTCCTAATCTGAGTTGAACTAGATCTAGGCCTTGTGTGTAGGAAGCACAGTTCTTTTGTTCTGAGCAAGCTACTGTTCTGGCTCTATAGGAAACACAGTAGAGTAGAAGAGTGCTGCTTTCTCAAAAGCAGAGTGTGTTTCTTGTAAGGTGAGCTAGAGTTTAATTTAGTTTCATGAGCAAAGTTGAATCACATGCAGTTTATTGTCCTAGCAACAAGAGTTCTTTTCTTGTAAGGAAAGTCACCGTTGTGCTCCCATTGCCATACACAGTACAAATAGCACTCGCGTGTGTTCCCAGAAGGCGCAGTATATTGGATGCAAGAGAAGGTACTGTTCTTGTCAGTTTCCTAAGCAGAGTTGAACTAGATATGGCCCTTGTGTGTAGGAAGCACAGTTCTTTTGTTCTGAGCAAGCTGACTGTACTGCCTCTATAGGAAAGACAGTAGAGAAGAAGAGTGCTGCTTTCTCAAAAGCCAAGTGTGTTTCATGTAAGGCGAGCTAGAGTTGAATTCAGTTTCATAAACAGAGTTGAATCACATGCAGTTTCTTGTCCTACCCGCAAGAGTTCTTTTCTGGTAAGGAAAGTCACTCTTGTGCTCCCATTGCCATACACAGTGCAAAAAGCACTCAAGTCTGTTCCCAGCAAGTGTAGTGTATTGGACACAGGAGAAGCTACTGTTCTTGTCAGTTTCCTAATCTGAGTTGAACTAGATATAGGCCTTGTGTGTAGGAAGCACAGTTCTTTTGTTCTGAGCAAGCTACTGTTCTGGCTCTGTAGGAAACACAGTCGAGTAGAAGAGTGCTGCTTTCTCCAAAGCAGAGTGTGTTTCTTGTAAGGTGAGCTAGAGTTGAATTCAGTTTCATAAGCGGAGTGGAATCACATGCATTTTCTTGTTCTACCAGCAAGAGTTCTTTTCTGGTAAGGAAAGTCACTTTTGTGCTCCCATTGCCAAACACAGTGCAAATAGCACTCGCTTCTGTTCCCAGCAAGTACAGTGTATTGGACGCAAGAGAAGCTACTGTTCTTGTCAGTTTACTAAGCAGAGTTGAACTACATATGGCCCTTGTGTGTAGGAAGCACAGTTCTTTTGTTCTGAGCAACCTGACTGTTCTGGCTATATAGGAAACACAGTAGAGTAGAAGAATGCTGCTGTCTCAAAAGCAGAATGTGTTTATTGTAAAGCGAGCTAGAGTTGAATTAAGTTACATAAACGGAGTTGAAACACATGCAGTTTCTAGTCTTACCAGCAAGAGTACTTTTCTCATAAGGAAAGTCACTTTTGTGCTCCCATTGCCATTCACAGTGCAAATAGCACTCACGTCTGTTCCCAGCAAGTGCAGTGTTTTGGACGCAAGAAGCTACTGTTCTTGTCAGTTTCCTAAGCAGAGTTGAACTAGATATGGCTCTTGTGTGTAGGAAGCACAGTTCATTTGTTCTGAGCAAGCTGACTGTTCTGGGTCTATAGGAAACATACTAGAGTAGAAGAGTGCTGCTTTCTCTAAAGCAGAGTGTATTTCTTGTAATGCTAGCTAGAGTTGAATTCAGGTTCATAAACGGAGTGGAATCACATGCAGTTTCTTGTAATACCAGCAAGAGTTTTCTTCTGGTAAGGAAAGTCACTTTTGTACTCCCATTGACATATACAGTGCAAATAGCAGTCGCGTCTGTTCCCAGCAAGTGTAGTGTATTGGACACAGGAGAAGCTACTGTTCTTGTCAGTTTCCTAATCTGAGTTGAACTAGATCTAGGCCTTGTGTGTAGGAAGCACAGTTCTTTTGTTCTGAGCAAGCTACTGTTCTGGCTCTATAGGAAACACAGTAGAGTAGAAGAGTGCTGCTTTCTCAAAAGCAGAGTGTGTTTCTTGTAAGGTGAGCTAGAGTTTAATTTAGTTTCATGAGCAAAGTTGAATCACATGCAGTTTATTGTCCTAGCAACAAGAGTTCTTTTCTTGTAAGGAAAGTCACCGTTGTGCTCCCATTGCCATACACAGTACAAATAGCACTCGCGTGTGTTCCCAGAAGGCGCAGTATATTGGATGCAAGAGAAGGTACTGTTCTTGTCAGTTTCCTAAGCAGAGTTGAACTAGATATGGCCCTTGTGTGTAGGAAGCACAGTTCTTTTGTTCTGAGCAAGCTGACTGTACTGCCTCTATAGGAAAGACAGTAGAGAAGAAGAGTGCTGCTTTCTCAAAAGCCAAGTGTGTTTCATGTAAGGCGAGCTAGAGTTGAATTCAGTTTCATAAACAGAGTTGAATCACATGCAGTTTCTTGTCCTACCCGCAAGAGTTCTTTTCTGGTAAGGAAAGTCACTCTTGTGCTCCCATTGCCATACACAGTGCAAAAAGCACTCAAGTCTGTTCCCAGCAAGTGTAGTGTATTGGACACAGGAGAAGCTACTGTTCTTGTCAGTTTCCTAACCTGAGTTGAACTAGATATAGGCCTTGTGTGTAGGAAGCACAGTTCTTTTGTTCTGAGCAAGCTACTGTTCTGGCTCTGTAGGAAACACAGTCGAGTAGAAGAGTGCTGCTTTCTCCAAAGCAGAGTGTGTTTCTTGTAAGGTGAGCTAGAGTTGAATTCAGTTTCATAAACGGAGTGGAATCACATGCATTTTCTTGTTCTACCAGCAAGAGTTCTTTTCTGGTAAGGAAAGTCACTTTTGTGCTCCCATTGCCAAACACAGTGCAAATAGCACTCGCTTCTGTTCCCAGCAAGTACATACAGTGTATTGGACGCAAGAGAAGCTACTGTTCTTGTCAGTTTACTAAGCAGAGTTGAACTACATATGGCCCTTGTGTGTAGGAAGCACAGTTCTTTTGTTCTGAGCAACCTGACTGTTCTGGCTATATAGGAAACACAGTAGAGTAGAAGAATGCTGCTGTCTCAAAAGCAGAATGTGTTTATTGTAAAGCGAGCTAGAGTTGAATTAAGTTACATAAACGGAGTTGAAACACATGCAGTTTCTAGTCTTACCAGCAAGAGTACTTTTCTCATAAGGAAAGTCACTTTTGTGCTCCCATTGCCATACACAGTGCAAATAGCACTCACGTCTGTTCCCAGCAAGTGCAGTGTTTTGGACGCAAGAAGCTACTGTTCTTGTCAGTTTCCTAAGCAGAGTTGAACTAGATATGGCTCTTGTGTGTAGGAAGCACAGTTCATTTGTTCTGAGCAAGCTGACTGTTCTGGGTCTATAGGAAACATACTAGAGTAGAAGAGTGCTGCTTTCTCTAAAGCAGAGTGTATTTCTTGTAATGCTAGCTAGAGTTGAATTCAGGTTCATAAACGGAGTGGAATCACATGCAGTTTCTTGTAATACCAGCAAGAGTTTTCTTCTGGTAAGGAAAGTCACTTTTGTACTCCCATTGACATATACAGTGCAAATAGCAGTCGCGTCTGTTCCAAGCAAGTGTAGTGTATTGGACACAAGAGAAGCTACTGTTCTTGTCAGTTTCCTAATCAGAGTTGAACTAGATATAGGCCTTGTGTGTAGGAAGCACAGTTCTTTTGTTCTGAGCAAGCTACTGTTCTGGCTCTATAGGAAACACAGTAGAGTGGAAGAGTAATGCTTTCTCAAAAGCAGAGTGTGTTTCTTGTAAAGCAAGCTAGAGTTGAATTCAGTTTCAATTGGATGTGAATCACATGCAGTTTCTTGTCCTACCTGCATGAGTTCTTTTCTGGAAAGGAAATTCACTCTTGTGCTCCCATTGCCATACACAGTGCAAAAAGCACTCAAGTCTGTTCCCAGCAAGTGTAGTGTATTGGACACAGGAGAAGCTACTGTTCTTGTCAGTTTCCTAATCTGAGTTGAACTAGATCTAGGCCTTGTGTGTAGGAAGCACAGTTCTTTTGTTCTGAGCAAGCTACTGTTCTGGCTCTATAGGAAACACAGTAGAGTAGAAGAGTGCTGCTTTCTCAAAAGCAGAGTGTGTTTCTTGTAAGGTGAGCTAGAGTTTAATTTAGTTTCATGAGCAAAGTTGAATCACATGCAGTTTATTGTCCTAGCAACAAGAGTTCTTTTCTTGTAAGGAAAGTCACCGTTGTGCTCCCATTGCCATACACAGTACAAATAGCACTCGCGTGTGTTCCCAGAAGGCGCAGTATATTGGATGCAAGAGAAGGTACTGTTCTTGTCAGTTTCCTAAGCAGAGTTGAACTAGATATGGCCCTTGTGTGTAGGAAGCACAGTTCTTTTGTTCTGAGCAAGCTGACTGTACTGCCTCTATAGGAAAGACAGTAGAGAAGAAGAGTGCTGCTTTCTCAAAAGCCAAGTGTGTTTCATGTAAGGCGAGCTAGAGTTGAATTCAGTTTCATAAACAGAGTTGAATCACATGCAGTTTCTTGTCCTACCCGCAAGAGTTCTTTTCTGGTAAGGAAAGTCACTCTTGTGCTCCCATTGCCATACACAGTGCAAAAAGCACTCAAGTCTGTTCCCAGCAAGTGTAGTGTATTGGACACAGGAGAAGCTACTGTTCTTGTCAGTTTCCTAATCTGAGTTGAACTAGATATAGGCCTTGTGTGTAGGAAGCACAGTTCTTTTGTTCTGAGCAAGCTACTGTTCTGGCTCTGTAGGAAACACAGTCGAGTAGAAGAGTGCTGCTTTCTCCAAAGCAGAGTGTGTTTCTTGTAAGGTGAGCTAGAGTTGAATTCAGTTTCATAAACGGAGTGGAATCACATGCATTTTCTTGTTCTACCAGCAAGAGTTCTTTTCTGGTAAGGAAAGTCACTTTTGTGCTCCCATTGCCAAACACAGTGCAAATAGCACTCGCTTCTGTTCCCAGCAAGTACAGTGTATTGGACGCAAGAGAAGCTACTGTTCTTGTCAGTTTACTAAGCAGAGTTGAACTACATATGGCCCTTGTGTGTAGGAAGCACAGTTCTTTTGTTCTGAGCAACCTGACTGTTCTGGCTATATAGGAAACACAGTAGAGTAGAAGAATGCTGCTGTCTCAAAAGCAGAATGTGTTTATTGTAAAGCGAGCTAGAGTTGAATTAAGTTACATAAACGGAGTTGAAACACATGCAGTTTCTAGTCTTACCAGCAAGAGTACTTTTCTCATAAGGAAAGTCACTTTTGTGCTCCCATTGCCATACACAGTGCAAATAGCACTCACGTCTGTTCCCAGCAAGTGCAGTGTTTTGGACGCAAGAAGCTACTGTTCTTGTCAGTTTCCTAAGCAGAGTTGAACTAGATATGGCTCTTGTGTGTAGGAAGCACAGTTCATTTGTTCTGAGCAAGCTGACTGTTCTGGGTCTATAGGAAACATACTAGAGTAGAAGAGTGCTGCTTTCTCTAAAGCAGAGTGTATTTCTTGTAATGCTAGCTAGAGTTGAATTCAGGTTCATAAACGGAGTGGAATCACATGCAGTTTCTTGTAATACCAGTAAGAGTTTTCTTCTGGTAAGGAAAGTCACTTTTGTACTCCCATTGACATATACAGTGCAAATAGCAGTCGCGTCTGTTCCAAGCAAGTGTAGTGTATTGGACACAAGAGAAGCTACTGTTCTTGTCAGTTTCCTAATCAGAGTTGAACTAGATATAGGCCTTGTGTGTAGGAAGCACAGTTCTTTTGTTCTGAGCATGCTACTGTTCTGGCTCTATAGGAAACACAGTAGAGTAGAAGAGTGCTGCTTTCTCAAAAGCAGAGTGTGTTTCTTGTAAGGTGAGCTAGAGTTTAATTTAGTTTCATGAGCAAAGTTGAATCACATGCAGTTTATTGTCCTAGCAACAAGAGTTCTTTTCTTGTAAGGAAAGTCACCGTTGTGCTCCCATTGCCATACACAGTACAAATAGCACTCGCGTGTGTTCCCAGAAGGCGCAGTATATTGGATGCAAGAGAAGGTACTGTTCTTGTCAGTTTCCTAAGCAGAGTTGAACTAGATATGGCCCTTGTGTGTAGGAAGCACAGTTCTTTTGTTCTGAGCAAGCTGACTGTACTGCCTCTATAGGAAAGACAGTAGAGAAGAAGAGTGCTGCTTTCTCAAAAGCCAAGTGTGTTTCATGTAAGGCGAGCTAGAGTTGAATTCAGTTTCATAAACAGAGTTGAATCACATGCAGTTTCTTGTCCTACCCGCAAGAGTTCTTTTCTGGTAAGGAAAGTCACTCTTGTGCTCCCATTGCCATACACAGTGCAAAAAGCACTCAAGTCTGTTCCCAGCAAGTGTAGTGTATTGGACACAGGAGAAGCTACTGTTCTTGTCAGTTTCCTTCTGAGTTGAACTAGATATAGGCCTTGTGTGTAGGAAGCACAGTTCTTTTGTTCTGAGCAAGCTACTGTTCTGGCTCTGTAGGAAACACAGTCGAGTAGAAGAGTGCTGCTTTCTCCAAAGCAGAGTGTGTTTCTTGTAAGGTGAGCTAGAGTTGAATTCAGTTTCATAAACGGAGTGGAATCACATGCATTTTCTTGTTCTACCAGCAAGAGTTCTTTTCTGGTAAGGAAAGTCACTTTTGTGCTCCCATTGCCAAACACAGTGCAAATAGCACTCGCTTCTGTTCCCAGCAAGTACAGTGTATTGGACGCAAGAGAAGCTACTGTTCTTGTCAGTTTACTAAGCAGAGTTGAACTACATATGGCCCTTGTGTGTAGGAAGCACAGTTCTTTTGTTCTGAGCAACCTGACTGTTCTGGCTATATAGGAAACACAGTAGAGTAGAAGAATGCTGCTGTCTCAAAAGCAGAATGTGTTTATTGTAAAGCGAGCTAGAGTTGAATTAAGTTACATAAACGGAGTTGAAACACATGCAGTTTCTAGTCTTACCAGCAAGAGTACTTTTCTCATAAGGAAAGTCACTTTTGTGCTCCCATTGCCATTCACAGTGCAAATAGCACTCACGTCTGTTCCCAGCAAGTGCAGTGTTTTGGACGCAAGAAGCTACTGTTCTTGTCAGTTTCCTAAGCAGAGTTGAACTAGATATGGCTCTTGTGTGTAGGAAGCACAGTTCATTTGTTCTGAGCAAGCTGACTGTTCTGGGTCTATAGGAAACATACTAGAGTAGAAGAGTGCTGCTTTCTCTAAAGCAGAGTGTATTTCTTGTAATGCTAGCTAGAGTTGAATTCAGGTTCATAAACGGAGTGGAATCACATGCAGTTTCTTGTAATACCAGCAAGAGTTTTCTTCTGGTAAGGAAAGTCACTTTTGTACTCCCATTGACATATACAGTGCAAATAGCAGTCGCGTCTGTTCCAAGCAAGTGTAGTGTATTGGACACAAGAGAAGCTACTGTTCTTGTCAGTTTCCTAATCAGAGTTGAACTAGATATAGGCCTTGTGTGTAGGAAGCACAGTTCTTTTGTTCTGAGCAAGCTACTGTTCTGGCTCTATAGGAAACACAGTAGAGTGGAAGAGTAATGCTTTCTCAAAAGCAGAGTGTGTTTCTTGTAAAGCAAGCTAGAGTTGAATTCAGTTTCAATTGGATGTGAATCACATGCAGTTTCTTGTCCTACCTGCATGAGTTCTTTTCTGGAAAGGAAATTCACTCTTGTGCTCCCATTGCCATACACAGTGCAAAAAGCACTCAAGTCTGTTCCCAGCAAGTGTAGTGTATTGGACACAGGAGAAGCTACTGTTCTTGTCAGTTTCCTAATCTGAGTTGACCTAGATCTAGGCCTTGTGTGTAGGAAGCACAGTTCTTTTGTTCTGAGCAAGCTACTGTTCTGGCTCTATAGGAAACACAGTAGAGTAGAAGAGTGCTGCTTTCTCAAAAGCAGAGTGTGTTTCTTGTAAGGTGAGCTAGAGTTTAATTTAGTTTCATGAGCAAAGTTGAATCACATGCAGTTTATTGTCCTAGCAACAAGAGTTCTTTTCTTGTAAGGAAAGTCACCGTTGTGCTCCCATTGCCATACACAGTACAAATAGCACTCGCGTGTGTTCCCAGAAGGCGCAGTATATTGGATGCAAGAGAAGGTACTGTTCTTGTCAGTTTCCTAAGCAGAGTTGAACTAGATATGGCCCTTGTGTGTAGGAAGCACAGTTCTTTTGTTCTGAGCAAGCTGACTGTACTGCCTCTATAGGAAAGACAGTAGAGAAGAAGAGTGCTGCTTTCTCAAAAGCCAAGTGTGTTTCATGTAAGGCGAGCTAGAGTTGAATTCAGTTTCATAAACAGAGTTGAATCACATGCAGTTTCTTGTCCTACCCGCAAGAGTTCTTTTCTGGTAAGGAAAGTCACTCTTGTGCTCCCATTGCCATACACAGTGCAAAAAGCACTCAAGTCTGTTCCCAGCAAGTGTAGTGTATTGGACACAGGAGAAGCTACTGTTCTTGTCAGTTTCCTAACCTGAGTTGAACTAGATATAGGCCTTGTGTGTAGGAAGCACAGTTCTTTTGTTCTGAGCAAGCTACTGTTCTGGCTCTGTAGGAAACACAGTCGAGTAGAAGAGTGCTGCTTTCTCCAAAGCAGAGTGTGTTTCTTGTAAGGTGAGCTAGAGTTGAATTCAGTTTCATAAACGGAGTGGAATCACATGCATTTTCTTGTTCTACCAGCAAGAGTTCTTTTCTGGTAAGGAAAGTCACTTTTGTGCTCCCATTGCCAAACACAGTGCAAATAGCACTCGCTTCTGTTCCCAGCAAGTACAGTGTATTGGACGCAAGAGAAGCTACTGTTCTTGTCAGTTTACTAAGCAGAGTTGAACTACATATGGCCCTTGTGTGTAGGAAGCACAGTTCTTTTGTTCTGAGCAACCTGACTGTTCTGGCTATATAGGAAACACAGTAGAGTAGAAGAATGCTGCTGTCTCAAAAGCAGAATGTGTTTATTGTAAAGCGAGCTAGAGTTGAATTAAGTTACATAAACGGAGTTGAAACACATGCAGTTTCTAGTCTTACCAGCAAGAGTACTTTTCTCATAAGGAAAGTCACTTTTGTGCTCCCATTGCCATTCACAGTGCAAATAGCACTCACGTCTGTTCCCAGCAAGTGCAGTGTTTTGGACGCAAGAAGCTACTGTTCTTGTCAGTTTCCTAAGCAGAGTTGAACTAGATATGGCTCTTGTGTGTAGGAAGCACAGTTCATTTGTTCTGAGCAAGCTGACTGTTCTGGGTCTATAGGAAACATACTAGAGTAGAAGAGTGCTGCTTTCTCTAAAGCAGAGTGTATTTCTTGTAATGCTAGCTAGAGTTGAATTCAGGTTCATAAACGGAGTGGAATCACATGCAGTTTCTTGTAATACCAGCAAGAGTTTTCTTCTGGTAAGGAAAGTCACTTTTGTACTCCCATTGACATATACAGTGCAAATAGCAGTCGCGTCTGTTCCAAGCAAGTGTAGTGTATTGGACACAAGAGAAGCTACTGTTCTTGTCAGTTTCCTAATCAGAGTTGAACTAGATATAGGCCTTGTGTGTAGGAAGCACAGTTCTTTTGTTCTGAGCAAGCTACTGTTCTGGCTCTATAGGAAACACAGTAGAGTGGAAGAGTAATGCTTTCTCAAAAGCAGAGTGTGTTTCTTGTAAAGCAAGCTAGAGTTGAATTCAGTTTCAATTGGATGTGAATCACATGCAGTTTCTTGTCCTACCTGCATGAGTTCTTTTCTGGAAAGGAAATTCACTCTTGTGCTCCCATTGCCATACACAGTGCAAAAAGCACTCAAGTCTGTTCCCAGCAAGTGTAGTGTATTGGACACAGGAGAAGCTACTGTTCTTGTCAGTTTCCTAATCTGAGTTGACCTAGATCTAGGCCTTGTGTGTAGGAAGCACAGTTCTTTTGTTCTGAGCAAGCTACTGTTCTGGCTCTATAGGAAACACAGTAGAGTAGAAGAGTGCTGCTTTCTCAAAAGCAGAGTGTGTTTCTTGTAAGGTGAGCTAGAGTTTAATTTAGTTTCATGAGCAAAGTTGAATCACATGCAGTTTATTGTCCTAGCAACAAGAGTTCTTTTCTTGTAAGGAAAGTCACCGTTGTGCTCCCATTGCCATACACAGTACAAATAGCACTCGCGTGTGTTCCCAGAAGGCGCAGTATATTGGATGCAAGAGAAGGTACTGTTCTTGTCAGTTTCCTAAGCAGAGTTGAACTAGATATGGCCCTTGTGTGTAGGAAGCACAGTTCTTTTGTTCTGAGCAAGCTGACTGTACTGCCTCTATAGGAAAGACAGTAGAGAAGAAGAGTGCTGCTTTCTCAAAAGCCAAGTGTGTTTCATGTAAGGCGAGCTAGAGTTGAATTCAGTTTCATAAACAGAGTTGAATCACATGCAGTTTCTTGTCCTACCCGCAAGAGTTCTTTTCTGGTAAGGAAAGTCACTCTTGTGCTCCCATTGCCATACACAGTGCAAAAAGCACTCAAGTCTGTTCCCAGCAAGTGTAGTGTATTGGACACAGGAGAAGCTACTGTTCTTGTCAGTTTCCTAATCTGAGTTGAACTAGATATAGGCCTTGTGTGTAGGAAGCACAGTTCTTTTGTTCTGAGCAAGCTACTGTTCTGGCTCTGTAGGAAACACAGTCGAGTAGAAGAGTGCTGCTTTCTCCAAAGCAGAGTGTGTTTCTTGTAAGGTGAGCTAGAGTTGAATTCAGTTTCATAAACGGAGTGGAATCACATGCATTTTCTTGTTCTACCAGCAAGAGTTCTTTTCTGGTAAGGAAAGTCACTTTTGTGCTCCCATTGCCAAACACAGTGCAAATAGCACTCGCTTCTGTTCCCAGCAAGTACAGTGTATTGGACGCAAGAGAAGCTACTGTTCTTGTCAGTTTACTAAGCAGAGTTGAACTACATATGGCCCTTGTGTGTAGGAAGCACAGTTCTTTTGTTCTGAGCAACCTGACTGTTCTGGCTATATAGGAAACACAGTAGAGTAGAAGAATGCTGCTGTCTCAAAAGCAGAATGTGTTTATTGTAAAGCGAGCTAGAGTTGAATTAAGTTACATAAACGGAGTTGAAACACATGCAGTTTCTAGTCTTACCAGCAAGAGTACTTTTCTCATAAGGAAAGTCACTTTTGTGCTCCCATTGCCATTCACAGTGCAAATAGCACTCACGTCTGTTCCCAGCAAGTGCAGTGTTTTGGACGCAAGAAGCTACTGTTCTTGTCAGTTTCCTAAGCAGAGTTGAACTAGATATGGCTCTTGTGTGTAGGAAGCACAGTTCATTTGTTCTGAGCAAGCTGACTGTTCTGGGTCTATAGGAAACATACTAGAGTAGAAGAGTGCTGCTTTCTCTAAAGCAGAGTGTATTTCTTGTAATGCTAGCTAGAGTTGAATTCAGGTTCATAAACGGAGTGGAATCACATGCAGTTTCTTGTAATACCAGCAAGAGTTTTCTTCTGGTAAGGAAAGTCACTTTTGTACTCCCATTGACATATACAGTGCAAATAGCAGTCGCGTCTGTTCCAAGCAAGTGTAGTGTATTGGACACAAGAGAAGCTACTGTTCTTGTCAGTTTCCTAATCAGAGTTGAACTAGATATAGGCCTTGTGTGTAGGAAGCACAGTTCTTTTGTTCTGAGCAAGCTACTGTTCTGGCTCTATAGGAAACACAGTAGAGTGGAAGAGTAATGCTTTCTCAAAAGCAGAGTGTGTTTCTTGTAAAGCAAGCTAGAGTTGAATTCAGTTTCAATTGGATGTGAATCACATGCAGTTTCTTGTCCTACCTGCATGAGTTCTTTTCTGGAAAGGAAATTCACTCTTGTGCTCCCATTGCCATACACAGTGCAAAAAGCACTCAAGTCTGTTCCCAGCAAGTGTAGTGTATTGGACACAGGAGAAGCTACTGTTCTTGTCAGTTTCCTAATCTGAGTTGACCTAGATCTAGGCCTTGTGTGTAGGAAGCACAGTTCTTTTGTTCTGAGCAAGCTACTGTTCTGGCTCTATAGGAAACACAGTAGAGTAGAAGAGTGCTGCTTTCTCAAAAGCAGAGTGTGTTTCTTGTAAGGTGAGCTAGAGTTTAATTTAGTTTCATGAGCAAAGTTGAATCACATGCAGTTTATTGTCCTAGCAACAAGAGTTCTTTTCTTGTAAGGAAAGTCACCGTTGTGCTCCCATTGCCATACACAGTACAAATAGCACTCGCGTGTGTTCCCAGAAGGCGCAGTATATTGGATGCAAGAGAAGGTACTGTTCTTGTCAGTTTCCTAAGCAGAGTTGAACTAGATATGGCCCTTGTGTGTAGGAAGCACAGTTCTTTTGTTCTGAGCAAGCTGACTGTACTGCCTCTATAGGAAAGACAGTAGAGAAGAAGAGTGCTGCTTTCTCAAAAGCCAAGTGTGTTTCATGTAAGGCGAGCTAGAGTTGAATTCAGTTTCATAAACAGAGTTGAATCACATGCAGTTTCTTGTCCTACCCGCAAGAGTTCTTTTCTGGTAAGGAAAGTCACTCTTGTGCTCCCATTGCCATACACAGTGCAAAAAGCACTCAAGTCTGTTCCCAGCAAGTGTAGTGTATTGGACACAGGAGAAGCTACTGTTCTTGTCAGTTTCCTAACCTGAGTTGAACTAGATATAGGCCTTGTGTGTAGGAAGCACAGTTCTTTTGTTCTGAGCAAGCTACTGTTCTGGCTCTGTAGGAAACACAGTCGAGTAGAAGAGTGCTGCTTTCTCCAAAGCAGAGTGTGTTTCTTGTAAGGTGAGCTAGAGTTGAATTCAGTTTCATAAACGGAGTGGAATCACATGCATTTTCTTGTTCTACCAGCAAGAGTTCTTTTCTGGTAAGGAAAGTCACTTTTGTGCTCCCATTGCCAAACACAGTGCAAATAGCACTCGCTTCTGTTCCCAGCAAGTACAGTGTATTGGACGCAAGAGAAGCTACTGTTCTTGTCAGTTTACTAAGCAGAGTTGAACTACATATGGCCCTTGTGTGTAGGAAGCACAGTTCTTTTGTTCTGAGCAACCTGACTGTTCTGGCTATATAGGAAACACAGTAGAGTAGAAGAATGCTGCTGTCTCAAAAGCAGAATGTGTTTATTGTAAAGCGAGCTAGAGTTGAATTAAGTTACATAAACGGAGTTGAAACACATGCAGTTTCTAGTCTTACCAGCAAGAGTACTTTTCTCATAAGGAAAGTCACTTTTGTGCTCCCATTGCCATTCACAGTGCAAATAGCACTCACGTCTGTTCCCAGCAAGTGCAGTGTTTTGGACGCAAGAAGCTACTGTTCTTGTCAGTTTCCTAAGCAGAGTTGAACTAGATATGGCTCTTGTGTGTAGGAAGCACAGTTCATTTGTTCTGAGCAAGCTGACTGTTCTGGGTCTATAGGAAACATACTAGAGTAGAAGAGTGCTGCTTTCTCTAAAGCAGAGTGTATTTCTTGTAATGCTAGCTAGAGTTGAATTCAGGTTCATAAACGGAGTGGAATCACATGCAGTTTCTTGTAATACCAGCAAGAGTTTTCTTCTGGTAAGGAAAGTCACTTTTGTACTCCCATTGACATATACAGTGCAAATAGCAGTCGCGTCTGTTCCAAGCAAGTGTAGTGTATTGGACACAAGAGAAGCTACTGTTCTTGTCAGTTTCCTAATCAGAGTTGAACTAGATATAGGCCTTGTGTGTAGGAAGCACAGTTCTTTTGTTCTGAGCAAGCTACTGTTCTGGCTCTATAGGAAACACAGTAGAGTGGAAGAGTAATGCTTTCTCAAAAGCAGAGTGTGTTTCTTGTAAAGCAAGCTAGAGTTGAATTCAGTTTCAATTGGATGTGAATCACATGCAGTTTCTTGTCCTACCTGCATGAGTTCTTTTCTGGAAAGGAAATTCACTCTTGTGCTCCCATTGCCATACACAGTGCAAAAAGCACTCAAGTCTGTTCCCAGCAAGTGTAGTGTATTGGACACAGGAGAAGCTACTGTTCTTGTCAGTTTCCTAATCTGAGTTGAACCTAGATCTAGGCCTTGTGTGTAGGAAGCACAGTTCTTTTGTTCTGAGCAAGCTACTGTTCTGGCTCTATAGGAAACACAGTAGAGTAGAAGAGTGCTGCTTTCTCAAAAGCAGAGTGTGTTTCTTGTAAGGTGAGCTAGAGTTTAATTTAGTTTCATGAGCAAAGTTGAATCACATGCAGTTTATTGTCCTAGCAACAAGAGTTCTTTTCTTGTAAGGAAAGTCACCGTTGTGCTCCCATTGCCATACACAGTACAAATAGCACTCGCGTGTGTTCCCAGAAGGCGCAGTATATTGGATGCAAGAGAAGGTACTGTTCTTGTCAGTTTCCTAAGCAGAGTTGAACTAGATATGGCCCTTGTGTGTAGGAAGCACAGTTCTTTTGTTCTGAGCAAGCTGACTGTACTGCCTCTATAGGAAAGACAGTAGAGAAGAAGAGTGCTGCTTTCTCAAAAGCCAAGTGTGTTTCATGTAAGGCGAGCTAGAGTTGAATTCAGTTTCATAAACAGAGTTGAATCACATGCAGTTTCTTGTCCTACCCGCAAGAGTTCTTTTCTGGTAAGGAAAGTCACTCTTGTGCTCCCATTGCCATACACAGTGCAAAAAGCACTCAAGTCTGTTCCCAGCAAGTGTAGTGTATTGGACACAGGAGAAGCTACTGTTCTTGTCAGTTTCCTAACCTGAGTTGAACTAGATATAGGCCTTGTGTGTAGGAAGCACAGTTCTTTTGTTCTGAGCAAGCTACTGTTCTGGCTCTGTAGGAAACACAGTCGAGTAGAAGAGTGCTGCTTTCTCCAAAGCAGAGTGTGTTTCTTGTAAGGTGAGCTAGAGTTGAATTCAGTTTCATAAACGGAGTGGAATCACATGCATTTTCTTGTTCTACCAGCAAGAGTTCTTTTCTGGTAAGGAAAGTCACTTTTGTGCTCCCATTGCCAAACACAGTGCAAATAGCACTCGCTTCTGTTCCCAGCAAGTACAGTGTATTGGACGCAAGAGAAGCTACTGTTCTTGTCAGTTTACTAAGCAGAGTTGAACTACATATGGCCCTTGTGTGTAGGAAGCACAGTTCTTTTGTTCTGAGCAACCTGACTGTTCTGGCTATATAGGAAACACAGTAGAGTAGAAGAATGCTGCTGTCTCAAAAGCAGAATGTGTTTATTGTAAAGCGAGCTAGAGTTGAATTAAGTTACATAAACGGAGTTGAAACACATGCAGTTTCTAGTCTTACCAGCAAGAGTACTTTTCTCATAAGGAAAGTCACTTTTGTGCTCCCATTGCCATTCACAGTGCAAATAGCACTCACGTCTGTTCCCAGCAAGTGCAGTGTTTTGGACGCAAGAAGCTACTGTTCTTGTCAGTTTCCTAAGCAGAGTTGAACTAGATATGGCTCTTGTGTGTAGGAAGCACAGTTCATTTGTTCTGAGCAAGCTGACTGTTCTGGGTCTATAGGAAACATACTAGAGTAGAAGAGTGCTGCTTTCTCTAAAGCAGAGTGTATTTCTTGTAATGCTAGCTAGAGTTGAATTCAGGTTCATAAACGGAGTGGAATCACATGCAGTTTCTTGTAATACCAGCAAGAGTTTTCTTCTGGTAAGGAAAGTCACTTTTGTACTCCCATTGACATATACAGTGCAAATAGCAGTCGCGTCTGTTCCAAGCAAGTGTAGTGTATTGGACACAAGAGAAGCTACTGTTCTTGTCAGTTTCCTAATCAGAGTTGAACTAGATATAGGCCTTGTGTGTAGGAAGCACAGTTCTTTTGTTCTGAGCAAGCTACTGTTCTGGCTCTATAGGAAACACAGTAGAGTGGAAGAGTAATGCTTTCTCAAAAGCAGAGTGTGTTTCTTGTAAAGCAAGCTAGAGTTGAATTCAGTTTCAATTGGATGTGAATCACATGCAGTTTCTTGTCCTACCTGCATGAGTTCTTTTCTGGAAAGGAAATTCACTCTTGTGCTCCCATTGCCATACACAGTGCAAAAAGCACTCAAGTCTGTTCCCAGCAAGTGTAGTGTATTGGACACAGGAGAAGCTACTGTTCTTGTCAGTTTCCTAATCTGAGTTGACCTAGATCTAGGCCTTGTGTGTAGGAAGCACAGTTCTTTTGTTCTGAGCAAGCTACTGTTCTGGCTCTATAGGAAACACAGTAGAGTAGAAGAGTGCTGCTTTCTCAAAAGCAGAGTGTGTTTCTTGTAAGGTGAGCTAGAGTTTAATTTAGTTTCATGAGCAAAGTTGAATCACATGCAGTTTATTGTCCTAGCAACAAGAGTTCTTTTCTTGTAAGGAAAGTCACCGTTGTGCTCCCATTGCCATACACAGTACAAATAGCACTCGCGTGTGTTCCCAGAAGGCGCAGTATATTGGATGCAAGAGAAGGTACTGTTCTTGTCAGTTTCCTAAGCAGAGTTGAACTAGATATGGCCCTTGTGTGTAGGAAGCACAGTTCTTTTGTTCTGAGCAAGCTGACTGTACTGCCTCTATAGGAAAGACAGTAGAGAAGAAGAGTGCTGCTTTCTCAAAAGCCAAGTGTGTTTCATGTAAGGCGAGCTAGAGTTGAATTCAGTTTCATAAACAGAGTTGAATCACATGCAGTTTCTTGTCCTACCCGCAAGAGTTCTTTTCTGGTAAGGAAAGTCACTCTTGTGCTCCCATTGCCATACACAGTGCAAAAAGCACTCAAGTCTGTTCCCAGCAAGTGTAGTGTATTGGACACAGGAGAAGCTACTGTTCTTGTCAGTTTCCTAACCTGAGTTGAACTAGATATAGGCCTTGTGTGTAGGAAGCACAGTTCTTTTGTTCTGAGCAAGCTACTGTTCTGGCTCTGTAGGAAACACAGTCGAGTAGAAGAGTGCTGCTTTCTCCAAAGCAGAGTGTGTTTCTTGTAAGGTGAGCTAGAGTTGAATTCAGTTTCATAAACGGAGTGGAATCACATGCATTTTCTTGTTCTACCAGCAAGAGTTCTTTTCTGGTAAGGAAAGTCACTTTTGTGCTCCCATTGCCAAACACAGTGCAAATAGCACTCGCTTCTGTTCCCAGCAAGTACAGTGTATTGGACGCAAGAGAAGCTACTGTTCTTGTCAGTTTACTAAGCAGAGTTGAACTACATATGGCCCTTGTGTGTAGGAAGCACAGTTCTTTTGTTCTGAGCAACCTGACTGTTCTGGCTATATAGGAAACACAGTAGAGTAGAAGAATGCTGCTGTCTCAAAAGCAGAATGTGTTTATTGTAAAGCGAGCTAGAGTTGAATTAAGTTACATAAACGGAGTTGAAACACATGCAGTTTCTAGTCTTACCAGCAAGAGTACTTTTCTCATAAGGAAAGTCACTTTTGTGCTCCCATTGCCATTCACAGTGCAAATAGCACTCACGTCTGTTCCCAGCAAGTGCAGTGTTTTGGACGCAAGAAGCTACTGTTCTTGTCAGTTTCCTAAGCAGAGTTGAACTAGATATGGCTCTTGTGTGTAGGAAGCACAGTTCATTTGTTCTGAGCAAGCTGACTGTTCTGGGTCTATAGGAAACATACTAGAGTAGAAGAGTGCTGCTTTCTCTAAAGCAGAGTGTATTTCTTGTAATGCTAGCTAGAGTTGAATTCAGGTTCATAAACGGAGTGGAATCACATGCAGTTTCTTGTAATACCAGCAAGAGTTTTCTTCTGGTAAGGAAAGTCACTTTTGTACTCCCATTGACATATACAGTGCAAATAGCAGTCGCGTCTGTTCCAAGCAAGTGTAGTGTATTGGACACAAGAGAAGCTACTGTTCTTGTCAGTTTCCTAATCAGAGTTGAACTAGATATAGGCCTTGTGTGTAGGAAGCACAGTTCTTTTGTTCTGAGCAAGCTACTGTTCTGGCTCTATAGGAAACACAGTAGAGTGGAAGAGTAATGCTTTCTCAAAAGCAGAGTGTGTTTCTTGTAGCTAGAGTTGAATTCAGTTTCAATTGGATGTGAATCACATGCAGTTTCTTGTCCTACCTGCATGAGTTCTTTTCTGGAAAGGAAATTCACTCTTGTGCTCCCATTGCCATACACAGTGCAAAAAGCACTCAAGTCTGTTCCCAGCAAGTGTAGTGTATTGGACACAGGAGAAGCTACTGTTCTTGTCAGTTTCCTAATCTGAGTTGCAGTTTCTTGTCCTACCTAGATCTAGGCCTTGTGTGTAGGAAGCACAGTTCTTTTGTTCTGAGCAAGCTACTGTTCTGGCTCTATAGGAAACACAGTAGAGTAGAAGAGTGCTGCTTTCTCAAAAGCAGAGTGTGTTTCTTGTAAGGTGAGCTAGAGTTTAATTTAGTTTCATGAGCAAAGTTGAATCACATGCAGTTTATTGTCCTAGCAACAAGAGTTCTTTTCTTGTAAGGAAAGTCACCGTTGTGCTCCCATTGCCATACACAGTACAAATAGCACTCGCGTGTGTTCCCAGAAGGCGCAGTATATTGGATGCAAGAGAAGGTACTGTTCTTGTCAGTTTCCTAAGCAGAGTTGAACTAGATATGGCCCTTGTGTGTAGGAAGCACAGTTCTTTTGTTCTGAGCAAGCTGACTGTACTGCCTCTATAGGAAAGACAGTAGAGAAGAAGAGTGCTGCTTTCTCAAAAGCCAAGTGTGTTTCATGTAAGGCGAGCTAGAGTTGAATTCAGTTTCATAAACAGAGTTGAATCACATGCAGTTTCTTGTCCTACCCGCAAGAGTTCTTTTCTGGTAAGGAAAGTCACTCTTGTGCTCCCATTGCCATACACAGTGCAAAAAGCACTCAAGTCTGTTCCCAGCAAGTGTAGTGTATTGGACACAGGAGAAGCTACTGTTCTTGTCAGTTTCCTAACCTGAGTTGAACTAGATATAGGCCTTGTGTGTAGGAAGCACAGTTCTTTTGTTCTGAGCAAGCTACTGTTCTGGCTCTGTAGGAAACACAGTCGAGTAGAAGAGTGCTGCTTTCTCCAAAGCAGAGTGTGTTTCTTGTAAGGTGAGCTAGAGTTGAATTCAGTTTCATAAACGGAGTGGAATCACATGCATTTTCTTGTTCTACCAGCAAGAGTTCTTTTCTGGTAAGGAAAGTCACTTTTGTGCTCCCATTGCCAAACACAGTGCAAATAGCACTCGCTTCTGTTCCCAGCAAGTACAGTGTATTGGACGCAAGAGAAGCTACTGTTCTTGTCAGTTTACTAAGCAGAGTTGAACTACATATGGCCCTTGTGTGTAGGAAGCACAGTTCTTTTGTTCTGAGCAACCTGACTGTTCTGGCTATATAGGAAACACAGTAGAGTAGAAGAATGCTGCTGTCTCAAAAGCAGAATGTGTTTATTGTAAAGCGAGCTAGAGTTGAATTAAGTTACATAAACGGAGTTGAAACACATGCAGTTTCTAGTCTTACCAGCAAGAGTACTTTTCTCATAAGGAAAGTCACTTTTGTGCTCCCATTGCCATTCACAGTGCAAATAGCACTCACGTCTGTTCCCAGCAAGTGCAGTGTTTTGGACGCAAGAAGCTACTGTTCTTGTCAGTTTCCTAAGCAGAGTTGAACTAGATATGGCTCTTGTGTGTAGGAAGCACAGTTCATTTGTTCTGAGCAAGCTGACTGTTCTGGGTCTATAGGAAACATACTAGAGTAGAAGAGTGCTGCTTTCTCTAAAGCAGAGTGTATTTCTTGTAATGCTAGCTAGAGTTGAATTCAGGTTCATAAACGGAGTGGAATCACATGCAGTTTCTTGTAATACCAGCAAGAGTTTTCTTCTGGTAAGGAAAGTCACTTTTGTACTCCCATTGACATATACAGTGCAAATAGCAGTCGCGTCTGTTCCAAGCAAGTGTAGTGTATTGGACACAAGAGAAGCTACTGTTCTTGTCAGTTTCCTAATCAGAGTTGAACTAGATATAGGCCTTGTGTGTAGGAAGCACAGTTCTTTTGTTCTGAGCAAGCTACTGTTCTGGCTCTATAGGAAACACAGTAGAGTGGAAGAGTAATGCTTTCTCAAAAGCAGAGTGTGTTTCTTGTAAAGCAAGCTAGAGTTGAATTCAGTTTCAATTGGATGTGAATCACATGCAGTTTCTTGTCCTACCTGCATGAGTTCTTTTCTGGAAAGGAAATTCACTCTTGTGCTCCCATTGCCATACACAGTGCAAAAAGCACTCAAGTCTGTTCCCAGCAAGTGTAGTGTATTGGACACAGGAGAAGCTACTGTTCTTGTCAGTTTCCTAATCTGAGTTGAACTAGATCTAGGCCTTGTGTGTAGGAAGCACAGTTCTTTTGTTCTGAGCAAGCTACTGTTCTGGCTCTATAGGAAACACAGTAGAGTAGAAGAGTGCTGCTTTCTCAAAAGCAGAGTGTGTTTCTTGTAAGGTGAGCTAGAGTTTAATTTAGTTTCATGAGCAAAGTTGAATCACATGCAGTTTATTGTCCTAGCAACAAGAGTTCTTTTCTTGTAAGGAAAGTCACCGTTGTGCTCCCATTGCCATACACAGTACAAATAGCACTCGCGTGTGTTCCCAGAAGGCGCAGTATATTGGATGCAAGAGAAGGTACTGTTCTTGTCAGTTTCCTAAGCAGAGTTGAACTAGATATGGCCCTTGTGTGTAGGAAGCACAGTTCTTTTGTTCTGAGCAAGCTGACTGTACTGCCTCTATAGGAAAGACAGTAGAGAAGAAGAGTGCTGCTTTCTCAAAAGCCAAGTGTGTTTCATGTAAGGCGAGCTAGAGTTGAATTCAGTTTCATAAACAGAGTTGAATCACATGCAGTTTCTTGTCCTACCCGCAAGAGTTCTTTTCTGGTAAGGAAAGTCACTCTTGTGCTCCCATTGCCATACACAGTGCAAAAAGCACTCAAGTCTGTTCCCAGCAAGTGTAGTGTATTGGACACAGGAGAAGCTACTGTTCTTGTCAGTTTCCTAATCTGAGTTGAACTAGATATAGGCCTTGTGTGTAGGAAGCACAGTTCTTTTGTTCTGAGCAAGCTACTGTTCTGGCTCTGTAGGAAACACAGTCGAGTAGAAGAGTGCTGCTTTCTCCAAAGCAGAGTGTGTTTCTTGTAAGGTGAGCTAGAGTTGAATTCAGTTTCATAAACGGAGTGGAATCACATGCATTTTCTTGTTCTACCAGCAAGAGTTCTTTTCTGGTAAGGAAAGTCACTTTTGTGCTCCCATTGCCAAACACAGTGCAAATAGCACTCGCTTCTGTTCCCAGCAAGTACAGTGTATTGGACGCAAGAGAAGCTACTGTTCTTGTCAGTTTACTAAGCAGAGTTGAACTACATATGGCCCTTGTGTGTAGGAAGCACAGTTCTTTTGTTCTGAGCAACCTGACTGTTCTGGCTATATAGGAAACACAGTAGAGTAGAAGAATGCTGCTGTCTCAAAAGCAGAATGTGTTTATTGTAAAGCGAGCTAGAGTTGAATTAAGTTACATAAACGGAGTTGAAACACATGCAGTTTCTAGTCTTACCAGCAAGAGTACTTTTCTCATAAGGAAAGTCACTTTTGTGCTCCCATTGCCATACACAGTGCAAATAGCACTCACGTCTGTTCCCAGCAAGTGCAGTGTTTTGGACGCAAGAAGCTACTGTTCTTGTCAGTTTCCTAAGCAGAGTTGAACTAGATATGGCTCTTGTGTGTAGGAAGCACAGTTCATTTGTTCTGAGCAAGCTGACTGTTCTGGGTCTATAGGAAACATACTAGAGTAGAAGAGTGCTGCTTTCTCTAAAGCAGAGTGTATTTCTTGTAATGCTAGCTAGAGTTGAATTCAGGTTCATAAACGGAGTGGAATCACATGCAGTTTCTTGTAATACCAGCAAGAGTTTTCTTCTGGTAAGGAAAGTCACTTTTGTACTCCCATTGACATATACAGTGCAAATAGCAGTCGCGTCTGTTCCAAGCAAGTGTAGTGTATTGGACACAAGAGAAGCTACTGTTCTTGTCAGTTTCCTAATCAGAGTTGAACTAGATATAGGCCTTGTGTGTAGGAAGCACAGTTCTTTTGTTCTGAGCAAGCTACTGTTCTGGCTCTATAGGAAACACAGTAGAGTAGAAGAGTGCTGCTTTCTCAAAAGCAGAGTGTGTTTCTTGTAAGGTGAAGCTAGAGTTTGAATTTAGTTTCATGAGCAAAGTTGAATCACATGCAGTTTATTGTCCTAGCAACAAGAGTTCTTTTCTTGTAAGGAAAGTCACCGTTGTGCTCCCATTGCCATACACAGTACAAATAGCACTCGCGTGTGTTCCCAGAAGGCGCAGTATATTGGATGCAAGAGAAGGTACTGTTCTTGTCAGTTTCCTAAGCAGAGTTGAACTAGATATGGCCCTTGTGTGTAGGAAGCACAGTTCTTTTGTTCTGAGCAAGCTGACTGTACTGCCTCTATAGGAAAGACAGTAGAGAAGAAGAGTGCTGCTTTCTCAAAAGCCAAGTGTGTTTCATGTAAGGCGAGCTAGAGTTGAATTCAGTTTCATAAACAGAGTTGAATCACATGCAGTTTCTTGTCCTACCCGCAAGAGTTCTTTTCTGGTAAGGAAAGTCACTCTTGTGCTCCCATTGCCATACACAGTGCAAAAAGCACTCAAGTCTGTTCCCAGCAAGTGTAGTGTATTGGACACAGGAGAAGCTACTGTTCTTGTCAGTTTCCTAACCTGAGTTGAACTAGATATAGGCCTTGTGTGTAGGAAGCACAGTTCTTTTGTTCTGAGCAAGCTACTGTTCTGGCTCTGTAGGAAACACAGTCGAGTAGAAGAGTGCTGCTTTCTCCAAAGCAGAGTGTGTTTCTTGTAAGGTGAGCTAGAGTTGAATTCAGTTTCATAAACGGAGTGGAATCACATGCATTTTCTTGTTCTACCAGCAAGAGTTCTTTTCTGGTAAGGAAAGTCACTTTTGTGCTCCCATTGCCAAACACAGTGCAAATAGCACTCGCTTCTGTTCCCAGCAAGTACAGTGTATTGGACGCAAGAGAAGCTACTGTTCTTGTCAGTTTACTAAGCAGAGTTGAACTACATATGGCCCTTGTGTGTAGGAAGCACAGTTCTTTTGTTCTGAGCAACCTGACTGTTCTGGCTATATAGGAAACACAGTAGAGTAGAAGAATGCTGCTGTCTCAAAAGCAGAATGTGTTTATTGTAAAGCGAGCTAGAGTTGAATTAAGTTACATAAACGGAGTTGAAACACATGCAGTTTCTAGTCTTACCAGCAAGAGTACTTTTCTCATAAGGAAAGTCACTTTTGTGCTCCCATTGCCATTCACAGTGCAAATAGCACTCACGTCTGTTCCCAGCAAGTGCAGTGTTTTGGACGCAAGAAGCTACTGTTCTTGTCAGTTTCCTAAGCAGAGTTGAACTAGATATGGCTCTTGTGTGTAGGAAGCACAGTTCATTTGTTCTGAGCAAGCTGACTGTTCTGGGTCTATAGGAAACATACTAGAGTAGAAGAGTGCTGCTTTCTCTAAAGCAGAGTGTATTTCTTGTAATGCTAGCTAGAGTTGAATTCAGGTTCATAAACGGAGTGGAATCACATGCAGTTTCTTGTAATACCAGCAAGAGTTTTCTTCTGGTAAGGAAAGTCACTTTTGTACTCCCATTGACATATACAGTGCAAATAGCAGTCGCGTCTGTTCCAAGCAAGTGTAGTGTATTGGACACAAGAGAAGCTACTGTTCTTGTCAGTTTCCTAATCAGAGTTGAACTAGATATAGGCCTTGTGTGTAGGAAGCACAGTTCTTTTGTTCTGAGCAAGCTACTGTTCTGGCTCTATAGGAAACACAGTAGAGTGGAAGAGTAATGCTTTCTCAAAAGCAGAGTGTGTTTCTTGTAAAGCAAGCTAGAGTTGAATTCAGTTTCAATTGGATGTGAATCACATGCAGTTTCTTGTCCTACCTGCATGAGTTCTTTTCTGGAAAGGAAATTCACTCTTGTGCTCCCATTGCCATACACAGTGCAAAAAGCACTCAAGTCTGTTCCCAGCAAGTGTAGTGTATTGGACACAGGAGAAGCTACTGTTCTTGTCAGTTTCCTAATCTGAGTTGACCTAGATCTAGGCCTTGTGTGTAGGAAGCACAGTTCTTTTGTTCTGAGCAAGCTACTGTTCTGGCTCTATAGGAAACACAGTAGAGTAGAAGAGTGCTGCTTTCTCAAAAGCAGAGTGTGTTTCTTGTAAGGTGAGCTAGAGTTTAATTTAGTTTCATGAGCAAAGTTGAATCACATGCAGTTTATTGTCCTAGCAACAAGAGTTCTTTTCTTGTAAGGAAAGTCACCGTTGTGCTCCCATTGCCATACACAGTACAAATAGCACTCGCGTGTGTTCCCAGAAGGCGCAGTATATTGGATGCAAGAGAAGGTACTGTTCTTGTCAGTTTCCTAAGCAGAGTTGAACTAGATATGGCCCTTGTGTGTAGGAAGCACAGTTCTTTTGTTCTGAGCAAGCTGACTGTACTGCCTCTATAGGAAAGACAGTAGAGAAGAAGAGTGCTGCTTTCTCAAAAGCCAAGTGTGTTTCATGTAAGGCGAGCTAGAGTTGAATTCAGTTTCATAAACAGAGTTGAATCACATGCAGTTTCTTGTCCTACCCGCAAGAGTTCTTTTCTGGTAAGGAAAGTCACTCTTGTGCTCCCATTGCCATACACAGTGCAAAAAGCACTCAAGTCTGTTCCCAGCAAGTGTAGTGTATTGGACACAGGAGAAGCTACTGTTCTTGTCAGTTTCCTAATCTGAGTTGAACTAGATATAGGCCTTGTGTGTAGGAAGCACAGTTCTTTTGTTCTGAGCAAGCTACTGTTCTGGCTCTGTAGGAAACACAGTCGAGTAGAAGAGTGCTGCTTTCTCCAAAGCAGAGTGTGTTTCTTGTAAGGTGAGCTAGAGTTGAATTCAGTTTCATAAACGGAGTGGAATCACATGCATTTTCTTGTTCTACCAGCAAGAGTTCTTTTCTGGTAAGGAAAGTCACTTTTGTGCTCCCATTGCCAAACACAGTGCAAATAGCACTCGCTTCTGTTCCCAGCAAGTACAGTGTATTGGACGCAAGAGAAGCTACTGTTCTTGTCAGTTTACTAAGCAGAGTTGAACTACATATGGCCCTTGTGTGTAGGAAGCACAGTTCTTTTGTTCTGAGCAACCTGACTGTTCTGGCTATATAGGAAACACAGTAGAGTAGAAGAATGCTGCTGTCTCAAAAGCAGAATGTGTTTATTGTAAAGCGAGCTAGAGTTGAATTAAGTTACATAAACGGAGTTGAAACACATGCAGTTTCTAGTCTTACCAGCAAGAGTACTTTTCTCATAAGGAAAGTCACTTTTGTGCTCCCATTGCCATTCACAGTGCAAATAGCACTCACGTCTGTTCCCAGCAAGTGCAGTGTTTTGGACGCAAGAAGCTACTGTTCTTGTCAGTTTCCTAAGCAGAGTTGAACTAGATATGGCTCTTGTGTGTAGGAAGCACAGTTCATTTGTTCTGAGCAAGCTGACTGTTCTGGGTCTATAGGAAACATACTAGAGTAGAAGAGTGCTGCTTTCTCTAAAGCAGAGTGTATTTCTTGTAATGCTAGCTAGAGTTGAATTCAGGTTCATAAACGGAGTGGAATCACATGCAGTTTCTTGTAATACCAGCAAGAGTTTTCTTCTGGTAAGGAAAGTCACTTTTGTACTCCCATTGACATATACAGTGCAAATAGCAGTCGCGTCTGTTCCAAGCAAGTGTAGTGTATTGGACACAAGAGAAGCTACTGTTCTTGTCAGTTTCCTAATCAGAGTTGAACTAGATATAGGCCTTGTGTGTAGGAAGCACAGTTCTTTTGTTCTGAGCAAGCTACTGTTCTGGCTCTATAGGAAACACAGTAGAGTGGAAGAGTAATGCTTTCTCAAAAGCAGAGTGTGTTTCTTGTAAAGTGAGCTAGAGTTGAATTCAGTTTCAATTGGATGTTGAATCACATGCAGTTTCTTGTCCTACCTGCATGAGTTCTTTTCTGGTAAGGAAAGTCACTCTTGTGCTCCCATTGCCATACACAGTGCAAATAGCACTCGCGTCTGTTCCCAGCAAGGTGCAGTGTATTGGATGCAAGAGAAGCTACTGTTCTTGTCAGTTTCCTAAGCAGAGTTGAACTAGATCTAGGCCTTGTGTGTAGGAAGCACAGTTCTTTTGTTGTTCTGAGCAAGCTGACTGTACTGCCTCTATAGGAAAGACAGTAGAGAAGAAGAAGTGCTGCTTTCTCAAAAGCAAGTGTGTTTCATGTAAGGCGAGCTAGAGGTGAATTCAGTTTCATAAACAGAGTTGATTCACATGCAGTTTCTTGTCCTACCCTCGCAAGAGTTATTTTCTGGTAAGGTAAAGTCAACTCTTGTGTTCCCATTGTCATACACAGTGCAAATAGCACTCGCGTCTGTTTCCATCAAGTGCAGTGTATTGGACGCAAGAGAAAGCTACTGTTTTTGTCTATTTCCTATGAAGAGTTTGAATTAGATATGGCCCTTGTGTGTAGGAAACACAGTTCTTTTGTTCTGTGCAAGCTGACTCTTCTGGCCTCTATGAAACACAGTAGACTAGAAGAGTGCTGCTTTCTCAAAAAGCAGAGTGTGTTTCTTGTAAGGCGAGTGAGAGTTGAATTCGATTCAGAAACGGAGATGAATCACATGCAGTTTCTTGTATTACCTGCAAGAGTTCCTTTTTTTATAAGGAAAGGTCTTTTTTTTGTGCTCAATAAGCCAAAAACAGTGCAAATAGCACTCGTGTCTGTTCCCAGCAAATGCAGTGTATTGGACGCAAAGAGAAGCGACTGTTCTTGTCAGTTTCCTAAGCAGAGTTGAATTATATATGATCCGTGGGTGTGTAGGAAGCACAGCTCTTATGGTTCTGAGCAAGCTGACTGTTCTGGCTCTACAGGAAACAAAGTAGAGAAGAAGAGTGCATGCTCTCGCAAAAGCAGAGCGTTTTTCTTTTAAGGCAAGCGAGAGTTGAATTCTTTTTTCATAAACGGAGTTGAATCACATGCAGTTTCTGGTCCTAGTAACCAAGAGTTGTTTTATAGTAAGGAGATTCACTATTGTGCTCATTAGGCCATAAACAGTGCAAATCGCACTCGTGACTGTTCTCAGCAAGGGCAGTGTATAGGACGCAAACGAGAAACGACTGTTTTTGTCAGTTTCCTAAGCAGAGTTGAATTAGACATGGCCCTGTGTGTGGTAGGAAGCACAGTTTTTGGATTCTGAGCAAGCTGGACTGTTCTGGCTATATAGGAAACACAGTAGAGTAGAATTGTGCTGCTTTGTCTAAAGCAGGAGTGTGTTTCTTGTAAGGCGGAGCTAGAGTTGAGTTCCATTTCATAAACGGAGTTGAATCACATGCAGTTTTCTGGTCCTAGCAGCAAGAGTTGTTTTCTGGTAAGGGAATTCCACTATTGTGCTACAATTGGCCATACACATTGCAAATAGCACTCGTGTCTCTTACCAGCAAACGCAGTGTAATGGACGCAAGAGAAACTACTCTTTTTTTGTCAGTTTCCTAAGCAGCGTTTGAATTAGATATGGCCCTTGTGTGTAGAAAGCTCTGTTCTTTAGTTCTGAGCAAGCTGACAGTTCTGGCTATATAGGAAACACAGTAGAGTGGAAGAGTGCTGCTATCTCTAAAGCAGAGTGTGTTTCTTGTAAGGCGAGCTAGAGTTGATTTCCCTTTCATAAACGGAGTTGAATCACATGCAGTTTCAGGTCCTAGCAGCAAAAGTTGTTTTCTGGTAAGGAGATTCACTATTGTGCTCAATTGGCCATACACAGTGCAAATAGCACTCGCGTCTGAATTCCCAGCAAAAGCAGTGTATTGGACGCAAGAGAAACTACTGTTCTTGTCAGTTTCCTAAGCAGAGTTGAATTAGATATGGCTCTTGTGTGTAAGAAGCAGACTTCTTTAGATCTGAGCAAGCTGACAGTTCTGGCTATATAGGAAACACAATAGAGTAGAAGAGTGCTGCTTTCTCAAAAGCAGAGTGTGTTTCTTGTAAGGCAAGCTAGAGTTGATTTCCCTTTCATAAATGGAGTTGAATCACATGCAGTTTCTTGTCCTAGCAAGCAAAAGTTGTTTTGTGGTAAGGAGAGCTCACTATTGTGCTCATTTGGCCATACACAGTGAGAAATAGCACTCGCTGTCTGTTCTCAGCAAGTGCATTGTATTGGACGGCAAGAGAAACTACTCTTCTTGTCAGTTTCCTAAGCAGAGTTGAACTAGTTATGGCCATTGTGTGTAGGAAGCACAGTTCTTTGGTTCTGAGCAAGCTGACTGTTCTGGATCTATAGGAAACACAGTGGAGTACAAGAGTGCTGCTTTCTCAAAAGCAGAGTGTGTTTCTTGTAAGGCGAGCTAGAGTTGAATTCCCTTTCATAAACGGAGTTGAATCACATGCAGTTTCTGGTCCTAGCAGCAAGAGTTGTTTTCTGGTAAGGAGATTCACTATTGTGCTCAATTGGCCATACACAGTGCAAATAGCACTCGCGTCTGTTCCCAGCAAATGCAGTGTATTGGACGCAAGAGAAACTACTGTTCTTGGTCAGTTTCCTAAGCAGAGTTGAATTAGATATGGCCCTTGTGTGTAGGAAGCACAGTTCTTTAGTTCTGAGCAAGCTGACTGTTCTGGCTGGCTATAGGAAACACAGTAGAGTAGAAGAGTGCTGCTTTCTCAAAAGCAGAGTGTGTTTCTTGTAAGGCGAGCTAGAGTTGAATTCCCTTTCATAAACGGAGTTGAATCACATGCAGTTTCTGGTCCTAGCAGCAAGAGTTGTTTTCTGGTAAGGAGAGTCACTATTGTGCTCATTGGCCATACACAATGCAAATAGCACTCGCGTCTGTTCCCAGCAAGTGCAGTGCATTGGACTCAAGAGAAACTACTGTTCTTGTCAGTTTCCTAAGCAGAGTTGAACTAGTTATGGCCATTGTGTGTAGGAAGCACAGTTCTTTGGTTCTGAGCAAGCTGACTGTTCTGGCTCTATAGGAAAAACAGTAGAGTAGAAGAGTGCTGCTTTCTCAAAAGCAGAGTGTGTTTCTTGTAAGGCGAAGCTAGAGTTGAATTCCCTTTCATAAACGGAGTTGAATCACATGCAGTTTCTGGTCCTAGCAGCAAGAGTTGTTTTCTGGTAAGGAGATTCACTATTGTGCTCAATTGGCCATACACAGTGCAAATAGCACTCGCGTCTGTTCCCAGCAAATGCAGTGTATTGGACGCAAGAGAAACTACTGTTCTTGTCAGTTTCCTAAGCAGAGTTGAATTAGATATGGCCCTTGTGTGTAGGAAGCACAGTTCTTTAGTTCTGAGCAAGCTGACTGTTCTGGCTATATAGGAAACATAGTAGAGTAGAAGAGTGCTGCTTTCTCAAAAGCAGAGTGTGTTTCTTGTAAGGCGAGCGAGAGTTGAATTCCCTTTCATAAACGGAGTTGAATCACAGATCTATAGGAAACACAGTAGAGTAGAAGAGTGCTGCTTTCGCAAAAGCAGAGTGTGTTTCTTATAAGTCGAGCTAGAGTTGAATTCAGTTTCATGAACAGAGTTGAATCACGTGCAGTTTCTTTTCCTCCGAGCAAGAGTTCTTTTCTTGTAAGGAAAGTCACTTTTGTGCTCCCATTGCCATACACAGTGCAAATAGCACTCGCGTATCTTCCCAGGAATTGCAGTGCATTGGACGAAATTGAAGCTTCTGTTCTTGTCAGTTTCCTAGACAGAGTTGAACTAGATATGTGCCCTGTGAGTAGGAAGCACAGTTCTTTTGTTCTGAGCTAGCTGACTGTTCTGGCTCTACAGGAAACACACTAGAGTAGAAGAGTGCTGATTTCTCAAAAGCAGAGTGGGTTTCTTGTAAGGCGAGATAGAGTTTAATTCACTTTCATAAACGGAGTTGAATCACATGCAGTCCAACCAACAAGAGTTCTTTTCTGGTAAGGAAAGTCTCTTTTGTGCTCCCATTGTCATACACAGTGCCAATAGCACTTGCGTCTTTTCCCAGCAAGTGCAGTGTAATGGACGCAAAAGAAGCTACTGTTCTTGTCAGTCCTAAGCAGAGTTGAACTAGATATGGCCCTTGTGTGTAGGAAGCACAGTTCTTTTGTTCTGAGCAAGCTACGGTTCTGGCTCCATAGAAAACACAGTAGAGTAGAAGAGTGCAGGTTTCTCAAAAGCAGAGTGTGTTTCTTGTAAGGCGAGCTAGAGTTGAATTCAGTTTCATAAACGGAGTGGAATCACATGCAGTTTCTTGTAATACCAGCAAGAGATCTCTTCTGGTAAGGATAGTCACTTTTCTACTCCCATTGACATAAACAGTGCAAATAGCACTCGCATCTTTTCCAAGCAAGTGTAGTGTATTGGGCAAGACAAGCTACTGTTCTTGTCAGTTTCCTAATCAGAGTTGAACTAGATATAGGCCTTGAGTGTTGGAAGCACAGTTCTTTTGTTCTGAGCAAGCTACTGTTCTGGCTCTATAGGAAACACAGTAGAGTAGAAGAGTAATGCATTCTCAAAAGCAGAGTGTGTTTCTTGTAAAGCGAGCTAGAGTTGAATTCAGTTTCAATTGGATTTGAATCACATGCATTTTCTTGTCCTACCTGCATGAGCTCTTTTCTGGTAAGGAAAGTCCCTCTTGTGCTCCTATTGCCATACACAGTGCAAAAATCACTCAATTCTGTTCCCAGCAAGTGTAGTGTATTGGACACAAGAGAAGCTACTGTTCTTGTCAGTTTCCTAAGCAGAATTGAATTAGATATGTCCCTTGTGTGTAGGAAGCAAGGTTCTTTTGTTCTGTTCAAGCTGACTGTTCTGGCTCTATATGAAACACAGTAGATTAGAAGAGTGCTGCTTTCTCCAAAGCAGAGTGTGTTTCTTGTAAGGTGAGCTAGAGTTGAATTCAGTTTCACAAAAGGAGTGGAATCACATGCACTTTCTTGTAGTACCAGCAAGAGTTCTCTTCTGGTAAGGAAAGTCACTTTTGTATTCCCATTGACATACACAATCCAAATAGCACTCGCGTCTGTTCGCAGCAAGTGCAGTGTATTGGACACAAGAGAAGCTGCTGTTCTTGTCAGTTTCCTAATCAGAGTTGAACTAGATATAGCCCTTGTGTGTAGGAAGCACAGTTCCTTTGTTCTGAGCAAGCTACTCTTCTGGCTCTATAGGAAACACAGTAGAGTAGAATAGTGCTGCTTTTTCAAAAGCAGAGTTTGTTTCTTGTAAAGCAAGCTAGACTTGAATTCAGTTCAATTTGTTTGAATCACATGCAGTTTCTTGTCTACCTGCAAGAGTTCTTTTCTGGTAAGGAAAGTCACTCTTGTGCTCCCATTGCCATACACAGTGTAAATAGCCATCGCGTCTGTTCCCAGCATGTGCAGTGTATTGGACGCAAGAGAAGCTACTGTTCTTGTCAGTTTCATAATGAGAGTTGAACTAGATATGGCCTTTGTGTGTAGGAAGCACAGTTCTTTTGTTCTTACCAAGCTGACTGTTCTGGCTCTATAGGAAACACAGTCGAGTAGAAGAGCTCTGCTTTCTCCAAAGTAGAGTGTGTTTCTTGCAAGGCGAGCTACAGTTTAAGTCAGTTTCATAAACGGAGTGGAATCACATGCATTTTCTTGTTCTACCAGCAAGAGTTCTTTTCTGGTAAGGAAAGTCACTTTTGTGCTCCCATTGCCAAACACAGTGCAAATAGCACTCGCTTCTGTTCCCAGCAAGTACAGTGTATTGGACGCAAGACAAGCTACTGTTCTTGTCAGTTTACTGAGCAGAGGTGAACTGCATATGGCCCTTGTGTGTAGGAAGCACAGTTCTTTTGTTCTGAGCAACCTGACTGTTCTGGCTATATAGGAAACACAGTAGAGTAGAAGAATCCTGCTGTCTCAAAAGCAGAATGTGTTTATTGTAAAGCGAGCTAGAGTTGAATTAAGTTACATAAACGGAGTTGAAACACATGCAGTTTCTAGTCTTACCAGCAAGAGTACTTTTCTCATAAGGAAAGTCACTTTTGTGCTCCCATTGCCATACACAGTGCAAATAGCACTCACGTCTGTTCCCAGCAAGTGCAGTGTTTTGGACGCAAGAAGCTACTGTTCTTGTCAGTTTCCTAAGCAGAGTTGAACTAGATATGGCTCTTGTGTGTAGGAAGCACAGTTCATTTGTTCTGAGCAAGCTGACTGTTCTGGGTCTATAGGAAACATACTAGAGTAGAAGAGTGCTGCTTTCTCTAAAGCAGAGTGTATTTCTTGTAATGCTAGCTAGAGTTGAATTCAGGTTCATAAACGGAGTGGAATCACATGCAGTTTCTTGTAATACCAGGAAGAGTTTTCTTCTGGTAAGGAAAGTCACTTTTGTACTCCCATTGACATATACAGTGCAAATAGCAGTCGCGCCTGTTCCAAGCAAGTGTAGTGTATTGGACACAAGAGAAGCTACTGTTCTTGTCAGTTTCCTAATCAGAGTTGAACTAGATATAGGCCTTGTGTGTAGGAAGCACAGTTCTTTTGTTCTGAGCAAGCTACTGTTCTGGCTCTATAGGAAACACAGTAGAGTGGAAGAGTAATGCTTTCTCAAAAGCAGAGTGTGTTTCTTGTAAAGCGAGCTAGAGTTGAATTCAGTTTCAATTGGATGTGAATCACATGCAGTTTCTTGTCCTACCTGCATGAGTTCATTTCTGGAAAGGAAATTCACTCTTGTGCTCCCATTGCCATACACAGTGCAAAAAGCACTCAAGTCTGTTCCCAGCAAGTGTAGTGTATTGGACACAGGAGAAGCTACTGTTCTTGTCAGTTTCCCAATCTGAGTTGAACTAGATATAGGCCTTGTGTGTGGGAAGCACAGTTCTTTTGTTCTGAGCAAGCTACTGTTCTGGCTCTATAGGAAACACAGTAGAGTAGAAGAGTGCTGCTTTCTCCAGAGCAGAGTGTGTTTCTTGTAAGGTGAGCTAGAGTTGAATTCAGTTTCATAAACGGATTTTAATCACATGCAGTTTCTTGTTCTACAAGAAAGAGTTCTTCTCCGGTAAGCAAAGTCACTTTTGTGCTCCCATTGCCATACACAGGGCATATATAGCTCTCACATCTGTTCACAGAAGTGCAGTGTATTGGACGCAAGAGAAGCTACTGTTCTTGTCAGTTTCCTAAGCAGAGTTAAAGTAGATAGGTCCCGTGTGTGTAGGAAGCACAGTTCTTTTGTTCTGAGGAAACTGAGTGTTCTGGATCTATAGGAAACAAAGTAGAGTAGAAGAGTGCTGCTTTCGCAAAAGTAGAGTGTGTTTCTTATAAGTCGAGCTAGAGTTGAATTCAGTTTCATGAACAGAGTTCAATCACATGCAGTTTCTTTTCCTTCGAGCAAAAGTTCTTTTCTTGTAAGGAAAGTCACTTTAGTGCTCCCATTGCCATACACAGGGCAGATAGCTCTCACGTCTTTTCACAGAAGTGCAGTGTATTGGACGCAAGAGAAGCTACTGTTCTTGTCAGTTTCCTAAGCAGAGTTAAAGTAGATAGGTCCCGTGTGTGTAGGAAGCACAGTTCTTTTGTTCTGAGGAAGCTGACTGTTCTGGATCTATAGGAAACACAGTAGAGTAGAAGAGTGCTGCTTTTGCAAAAGCAGAGTGTGTTTCTTATAAGTCGAGCTAGAGTTGAATTCAGTTTCATGAACAGAGTTGAATCACGTGCAGTTTCTTTTCCTCCGAGCAAGAGTTCTTTTCTTGTAAGGAAAGTCACTTTTGTGCTCCCATTGCCATACACAGTGCAAATAGCACTCGCGTATCTTCCCAGGAATTGCAGTGCATTGGACGAAATTGAAGCTTCTGTTCTTGTCAGTTTCCTAGACAGAGTTGAACTAGATATGTGCCCTGTGAGTAGGAAGCACAGTTCTTTTGTTCTGAGCTAGCTGACTGTTCTGGCTCTACAGGAAACACACTAGAGTAGAAGAGTGCTGATTTCTCAAAAGCAGAGTGGGTTTCTTGTAAGGCGAGATAGAGTTTAATTCACTTTCATAAACGGAGTTGAATCACATGCAGTCCAACCAACAAGAGTTCTTTTCTGGTAAGGAAAGTCTCTTTTGTGCTCCCATTGTCATACACAGTGCCAATAGCACTTGCGTCTTTTCCCAGCAAGTGCAGTGTAATGGACGCAAAAGAAGCTACTGTTCTTGTCAGTCCTAAGCAGAGTTGAACTAGATATGGCCCTTGTGTGTAGGAAGCACAGTTCTTTTGTTCTGAGCAAGCTACGGTTCTGGCTCCATAGAAAACACAGTAGAGTAGAAGAGTGCAGGTTTCTCAAAAGCAGAGTGTGTTTCTTGTAAGGCGAGCTAGAGTTGAATTCAGTTTCATAAACGGAGTGGAATCACATGCAGTTTCTTGTAATACCAGCAAGAGATCGCTTCTGGTAAGGATAGTCACTTTTCTACTCCCATTGACATAAACAGTGCAAATAGCACTCGCATCTTTTCCAAGCAAGTGTAGTGTATTGGGCAAGACAAGCTACTGTTCTTGTCAGTTTCCTAATCAGAGTTGAACTAGATATAGGCCTTGAGTGTTGGAAGCACAGTTCTTTTGTTCTGAGCAAGCTACTGTTCTGGCTCTATAGGAAACACAGTAGAGTAGAAGAGTAATGCATTCTCAAAAGCAGAGTGTGTTTCTTGTAAAGCGAGCTAGAGTTGAATTCAGTTTCAATTGGATTTGAATCACATGCATTTTCTTGTCCTACCTGCATGAGCTCTTTTCTGGTAAGGAAAGTCCCTCTTGTGCTCCTATTGCCATACACAGTGCAAAAATCACTCAATTCTGTTCCCAGCAAGTGTAGTGTATTGGACACAAGAGAAGCTACTGTTCTTGTCAGTTTCCTAAGCAGAATTGAATTAGATATGTCCCTTGTGTGTAGGAAGCAAGGTTCTTTTGTTCTGTTCAAGCTGACTGTTCTGGCTCTATATGAAACACAGTAGATTAGAAGAGTGCTGCTTTCTCCAAAGCAGAGTGTGTTTCTTATAAGGTGAGCTAGAGTTGAATTCAGTTTCACAAAAGGAGTGGAATCACATGCACTTTCTTGTAGTACCAGCAAGAGTTCTCTTCTGGTAAGGAAAGTCACTTTTGTATTCCCATTGACATACACAATCCAAATAGCACTCGCGTCTGTTCGCAGCAAGTGCAGTGTATTGGACACAAGAGAAGATGCTGTTCTTGTCAGTTTCCTAATCAGAGTTGAACTAGATATAGCCCTTGTGTGTAGGAAGCACAGTTCCTTTGTTCTGAGCAAGCTACTCTTCTGGCTCTATAGGAAACACAGTAGAGTAGAATAGTGCTGCTTTTTCAAAAGCAGAGTTTGTTTCTTGTAAAGCAAGCTAGACTTGAATTCAGTTCAATTTGTTTGAATCACATGCAGTTTCTTGTCTACCTGCAAGAGTTCTTTTCTGGTAAGGAAAGTCACTCTTGTGCTCCCATTGCCATACACAGTGTAAATAGCCATCGCGTCTGTTCCCAGCATGTGCAGTGTATTGGACGCAAGAGAAGCTACTGTTCTTGTCAGTTTCATAATGAGAGTTGAACTAGATATGGCCTTTGTGTGTAGGAAGCACAGTTCTTTTGTTCTTACCAAGCTGACTGTTCTGGCTCTATAGGAAACACAGTCGAGTAGAAGAGCTCTGCTTTCTCCAAAGTAGAGTGTGTTTCTTGCAAGGCGAGCTACAGTTTAAGTCAGTTTCATAAACGGAGTGGAATCACATGCATTTTCTTGTTCTACCAGCAAGAGTTCTTTTCTGGTAAGGAAAGTCACTTTTGTACTCCCATTGCCAAACACAGTGCAAATAGCACTCGCTTCTGTTCCCAGCAAGTACAGTGTATTGGACGCAAGACAAGCTACTGTTCTTGTCAGTTTACTGAGCAGAGGTGAACTGCATATGGCCCTTGTGTGTAGGAAGCACAGTTCTTTTGTTCTGAGCAACCTGACTGTTCTGGCTATATAGGAAACACAGTAGAGTAGAAGAATCCTGCTGTCTCAAAAGCAGAATGTGTTTATTGTAAAGCGAGCTAGAGTTGAATTAAGTTACATAAACGGAGTTGAAACACATGCAGTTTCTAGTCTTACCAGCAAGAGTACTTTTCTCATAAGGAAAGTCACTTTTGTGCTCCCATTGCCATACACAGTGCAAATAGCACTCACGTCTGTTCCCAGCAAGTGCAGTGTTTTGGACGCAAGAAGCTACTGTTCTTGTCAGTTTCCTAAGCAGAGTTGAACTAGATATGGCTCTTGTGTGTAGGAAGCACAGTTCATTTGTTCTGAGCAAGCTGACTGTTCTGGGTCTATAGGAAACATACTAGAGTAGAAGAGTGCTGCTTTCTCTAAAGCAGAGTGTATTTCTTGTAATGCTAGCTAGAGTTGAATTCAGGTTCATAAACGGAGTGGAATCACATGCAGTTTCTTGTAATACCAGCAAGAGTTTTCTTCTGGTAAGGAAAGTCACTTTTGTACTCCCATTGACATATACAGTGCAAATAGCAGTCGCGCCTGTTCCAAGCAAGTGTAGTGTATTGGACACAAGAGAAGCTACTGTTCTTGTCAGTTTCCTAATCAGAGTTGAACTAGATATAGGCCTTGTGTGTAGGAAGCACAGTTCTTTTGTTCTGAGCAAGCTACTGTTCTGGCTCTATAGGAAACACAGTAGAGTGGAAGAGTAATGCTTTCTCAAAAGCAGAGTGTGTTTCTTGTAAAGCGAGCTAGAGTTGAATTCAGTTTCAATTGGATGTGAATCACATGCAGTTTCTTGTCCTACCTGCATGAGTTCATTTCTGGAAAGGAAATTCACTCTTGTGCTCCCATTGCCATACACAGTGCAAAAAGCACTCAAGTCTGTTCCCAGCAAGTGTAGTGTATTGGACACAGGAGAAGCTACTGTTCTTGTCAGTTTCCCAATCTGAGTTGAACTAGATATAGGCCTTGTGTGTGGGAAGCACAGTTCTTTTGTTCTGAGCAAGCTACTGTTCTGGCTCTATAGGAAACACAGTAGAGTAGAAGAGTGCTGCTTTCTCCAGAGCAGAGTGTGTTTCTTGTAAGGTGAGCTAGAGTTGAATTCAGTTTCATAAACGGATTGGAATCACATGCAGTTTCTTGTTCTACAAGAAAGAGTTCTTCTCCGGTAAGCAAAGTCACTTTTGTGCTCCCATTGCCATACACAGGGCATATATAGCTCTCACGTCTGTTCACAGAAGTGCAGTGTATTGGACGCAAGAGAAGCTACTGTTCTTGTCAGTTTCCTAAGCAGAGTTAAAGTAGATAGGTCCCGTGTGTGTAGGAAGCACAGTTCTTTTGTTCTGAGGAAACTGAGTGTTCTGGATCTATAGGAAACACAGTAGAGTAGAAGAGTGCTGCTTTCGCAAAAGTAGAGTGTGTTTCTTATAAGTCGAGCTAGAGTTGAATTCAGTTTCATGAACAGAGTTCAATCACATGCAGTTTCTTTTCCTTCGAGCAAAAGTTCTTTTCTTGTAAGGAAAGTCACTTTAGTGCTCCCATTGCCATACACAGGGCAGATAGCTCTCACGTCTTTTCACAGAAGTGCAGTGTATTGGACGCAAGAGAAGCTACTGTTCTTGTCAGTTTCCTAAGCAGAGTTAAAGTAGATAGGTCCCGTGTGTGTAGGAAGCACAGTTCTTTTGTTCTGAGGAAGCTGACTGTTCTGGATCTATAGGAAACACAGTAGAGTAGAAGAGTGCTGCTTTCGCAAAAGCAGAGTGTGTTTCTTATAAGTCGAGCTAGAGTTGAATTCAGTTTCATGAACAGAGTTGAATCACGTGCAGTTTCTTTTCCTCCGAGCAAGAGTTCTTTTCTTGTAAGGAAAGTCACTTTTGTGCTCCCATTGCCATACACAGTGCAAATAGCACTCGCATATCTTCCCAGGAATTGCAGTGCATTGGACGAAATTGAAGCTTCTGTTCTTGTCAGTTTCCTAGACAGAGTTGAACTAGATATGTGCCCTGTGAGTAGGAAGCACAGTTCTTTTGTTCTGAGCTAGCTGACTGTTCTGGCTCTACAGGAAACACACTAGAGTAGAAGAGTGCTGATTTCTCAAAAGCAGAGTGGGTTTCTTGTAAGGCGAGATAGAGTTTAATTCACTTTCATAAACGGAGTTGAATCACATGCAGTCCAACCAACAAGAGTTCTTTTCTGGTAAGGAAAGTCTCTTTTGTGCTCCCATTGTCATACACAGTGCCAATAGCACTTGCGTCTTTTCCCAGCAAGTGCAGTGTAATGGACGCAAAAGAAGCTACTGTTCTTGTCAGTCCTAAGCAGAGTTGAACTAGATATGGCCCTTGTGTGTAGGAAGCACAGTTCTTTTGTTCTGAGCAAGCTACGGTTCTGGCTCCATAGAAAACACAGTAGAGTAGAAGAGTGCAGGTTTCTCAAAAGCAGAGTGTGTTTCTTGTAAGGCGAGCTAGATTTGAATTCAGTTTCATAAACGGAGTGGAATCACATGCAGTTTCTTGTAATACCAGCAAGAGATCTCTTCTGATAAGGATAGTCACTTTTGTACTCCCATTGACATAAACAGTGCAAATAGGACTCGCATCTTTTCCAAGCAAGTGTAGTGTATTGGGCAAGAGAAGCTACTGTTCTTGTCAGTTTCCTAATCAGAGTTGAACTAGATATAGGCCTTGTGTGTAGGAAGCACAGTTCCTTTGTTCTGAGCAAGCTACTCTTCTGGCTCTATAGGAAACACAGTAGAGTAGAATAGTGCTGCTTTTTCAAAAGCAGAGTTTGTTTCTTGTAAAGCAAGCTAGACTTGAATTCAGTTCAATTTGTTTGAATCACATGCAGTTTCTTGTCTACCTGCAAGAGTTCTTTTCTGGTAAGGAAAGTCACTCTTGTGCTCCCATTGCCATACACAGTGTAAATAGCCATCGCGTCTGTTCCCAGCATGTGCAGTGTATTGGACGCAAGAGAAGCTACTGTTCTTGTCAGTTTCATAATGAGAGTTGAACTAGATATGGCCTTTGTGTGTAGGAAGCACAGTTCTTTTGTTCTTACCAAGCTGACTGTTCTGGCTCTATAGGAAACACAGTCGAGTAGAAGAGCTCTGCTTTCTCCAAAGTAGAGTGTGTTTCTTGCAAGGCGAGCTACAGTTTAAGTCAGTTTCATAAACGGAGTGGAATCACATGCATTTTCTTGTTCTACCAGCAAGAGTTCTTTTCTGGTAAGGAAAGTCACTTTTGTACTCCCATTGCCAAACACAGTGCAAATAGCACTCGCTTCTGTTCCCAGCAAGTACAGTGTATTGGACGCAAGACAAGCTACTGTTCTTGTCAGTTTACTGAGCAGAGGTGAACTGCATATGGCCCTTGTGTGTAGGAAGCACAGTTCTTTTGTTCTGAGCAACCTGACTGTTCTGGCTATATAGGAAACACAGTAGAGTAGAAGAATCCTGCTGTCTCAAAAGCAGAATGTGTTTATTGTAAAGCGAGCTAGAGTTGAATTAAGTTACATAAACGGAGTTGAAACACATGCAGTTTCTAGTCTTACCAGCAAGAGTACTTTTCTCATAAGGAAAGTCACTTTTGTGCTCCCATTGCCATACACAGTGCAAATAGCACTCACGTCTGTTCCCAGCAAGTGCAGTGTTTTGGACGCAAGAAGCTACTGTTCTTGTCAGTTTCCTAAGCAGAGTTGAACTAGATATGGCTCTTGTGTGTAGGAAGCACAGTTCATTTGTTCTGAGCAAGCTGACTGTTCTGGGTCTATAGGAAACATACTAGAGTAGAAGAGTGCTGCTTTCTCTAAAGCAGAGTGTATTTCTTGTAATGCTAGCTAGAGTTGAATTCAGGTTCATAAACGGAGTGGAATCACATGCAGTTTCTTGTAATACCAGCAAGAGTTTTCTTCTGGTAAGGAAAGTCACTTTTGTACTCCCATTGACATATACAGTGCAAATAGCAGTCGCGCCTGTTCCAAGCAAGTGTAGTGTATTGGACACAAGAGAAGCTACTGTTCTTGTCAGTTTCCTAATCAGAGTTGAACTAGATATAGGCCTTGTGTGTAGGAAGCACAGTTCTTTTGTTCTGAGCAAGCTACTGTTCTGGCTCTATAGGAAACACAGTAGAGTGGAAGAGTAATGCTTTCTCAAAAGCAGAGTGTGTTTCTTGTAAAGCGAGCTAGAGTTGAATTCAGTTTCAATTGGATGTGAATCACATGCAGTTTCTTGTCCTACCTGCATGAGTTCATTTCTGGAAAGGAAATTCACTCTTGTGCTCCCATTGCCATACACAGTGCAAAAAGCACTCAAGTCTGTTCCCAGCAAGTGTAGTGTATTGGACACAGGAGAAGCTACTGTTCTTGTCAGTTTCCCAATCTGAGTTGAACTAGATATAGGCCTTGTGTGTGGGAAGCACAGTTCTTTTGTTCTGAGCAAGCTACTGTTCTGGCTCTATAGGAAACACAGTAGAGTAGAAGAGTGCTGCTTTCTCCAGAGCAGAGTGTGTTTCTTGTAAGGTGAGCTAGAGTTGAATTCAGTTTCATAAACGGATTGGAATCACATGCAGTTTCTTGTTCTACAAGAAAGAGTTCTTCTCCGGTAAGCAAAGTCACTTTTGTGCTCCCATTGCCATACACAGGGCATATATAGCTCTCACGTCTGTTCACAGAAGTGCAGTGTATTGGACGCAAGAGAAGCTACTGTTCTTGTCAGTTTCCTAAGCAGAGTTAAAGTAGATAGGTCCCGTGTGTGTAGGAAGCACAGTTCTTTTGTTCTGAGGAAACTGAGTGTTCTGGATCTATAGGAAACACAGTAGAGTAGAAGAGTGCTGCTTTCGCAAAAGTAGAGTGTGTTTCTTATAAGTCGAGCTAGAGTTGAATTCAGTTTCATGAACAGAGTTCAATCACATGCAGTTTCTTTTCCTTCGAGCAAAAGTTCTTTTCTTGTAAGGAAAGTCACTTTAGTGCTCCCATTGCCATACACAGGGCAGATAGCTCTCACGTCTTTTCACAGAAGTGCAGTGTATTGGACGCAAGAGAAGCTACTGTTCTTGTCAGTTTCCTAAGCAGAGTTAAAGTAGATAGGTCCCGTGTGTGTAGGAAGCACAGTTCTTTTGTTCTGAGGAAGCTGACTGTTCTGGATCTATAGGAAACACAGTAGAGTAGAAGAGTGCTGCTTTCGCAAAAGCAGAGTGTGTTTCTTATAAGTCGAGCTAGAGTTGAATTCAGTTTCATGAACAGAGTTGAATCACGTGCAGTTTCTTTTCCTCCGAGCAAGAGTTCTTTTCTTGTAAGGAAAGTCACTTTTGTGCTCCCATTGCCATACACAGTGCAAATAGCACTCGCGTATCTTCCCAGGAATTGCAGTGCATTGGACGAAATTGAAGCTTCTGTTCTTGTCAGTTTCCTAGACAGAGTTGAACTAGATATGTGCCCTGTGAGTAGGAAGCACAGTTCTTTTGTTCTGAGCTAGCTGACTGTTCTGGCTCTACAGGAAACACACTAGAGTAGAAGAGTGCTGATTTCTCAAAAGCAGAGTGGGTTTCTTGTAAGGCGAGATAGAGTTTAATTCACTTTCATAAACGGAGTTGAATCACATGCAGTCCAACCAACAAGAGTTCTTTTCTGGTAAGGAAAGTCTCTTTTGTGCTCCCATTGTCATACACAGTGCCAATAGCACTTGCGTCTTTTCCCAGCAAGTGCAGTGTAATGGACGCAAAAGAAGCTACTGTTCTTGTCAGTCCTAAGCAGAGTTGAACTAGATATGGCCCTTGTGTGTAGGAAGCACAGTTCTTTTGTTCTGAGCAAGCTACGGTTCTGGCTCCATAGAAAACACAGTAGAGTAGAAGAGTGCAGGTTTCTCAAAAGCAGAGTGTGTTTCTTGAAAGGCGAGCTAGAGTTGAATTCAGTTTCCTAAACGGAGTGGAATCACATGCAGTTTCTTGTCCTACCAGCAAGAGTTCTCTTCTGGTAGGGAAAGTCACTTTTGTACTCCCATTGACATACACAGTGCAAATAGCACTCGCGTCTGTTCCCAGCAAGTGCAGTTTATTGGACACAAGAAAAGCTGCTGTGCTTGTCAGTTTCCTAATCAGAGTTGAACTAGAAATAGCCATTGTGTGTAGGAAGCACAGTTCCTTTGTTCTGAGCAAGCTACTCTTCTGGCTCTATAGGAAACAGAGTAGAGTAGAATACTGCTGCTTTCTCAAAAGCAGAGTGTGTTTCTTGTAAAGCCAGCTAGATTTGAATTCAGTTTCAATTTGTTTGAATCACATGCCGTTTCTTTTCCTACCAGCAAGAGTTCTTTTCTGGTAAGGAAAGTCACTTTTGTGTTCCCATTGCCATACACTGTGCAAATAGCACTCGTGTCTGTTCCCAGCAAGTGTAGTGTATTGAATGCAAGTGTAGCTACTGTTCTTGTCAGTTTCCTATGAAGAGTTGAACTAGATATAGGCCTTGTGAGTAGAAAGCACAGTTCTTTTGTTCTGAAAAAGCTGACTGTTCTGGCTCTATAGGAAAAACAGTAGAGTAGAAGAGTGCTGCTTTCTCTAAAGCAGAGTGTGTTTGCTGTAAGGTGAGCTAGAGTTCAATTTAGTTTCAAGAACGAAGTTGAATCACATGCAGTTTATTGTCCTACCAGCAAGAGTTCTTTTCTTGTAAGGAAAGTCACTCTTGTGCTCCCATTGCCATACACAGTGCAAATAGCACTCGTATGTGTTCTCAGCAATGCAGTGTAATGGATGCAAGAGAAGCTACTGTTCTTGTCAGTTTCCTAAGCAGAGTTGAACTAGATATGGCCCTTGCATGTATGAAGCACAGTTCTTCTGTTCTGAGCACGCTAACTGTTCTGGCTCTATACGAAACAAGTAGAGTAGAAGAGTGTTGCTTTCTCAAAAGCCGAGTGTGTTTCTTGTAAAACGAAATAGAGATTAATTCACTTTCATAAATGGATTTGAATCACATACAGTTTCTTGTCCTATCAGTAAGAGTTCATTTCTGGTAAGGAAAGTCACTTTTGTGCTCCCATTGCCATTCACAATGCAAAAAGCACTTGCGTGTGTTCCCAGCAAGTGCAGTGTATTGGATGCAAGAGAAGCTACTGTTCTTGTCAGTTTCCTAATCAGAGTTGAACTAGATAGGGCGCTTGTGTGTAGGAAGCACAGTTCTTTTTTTCTGACCAAACTGACAGTTCTGGCTCGATAGGAAACACAGTAGAGTAAAAGAGTGCTGATTTCTCAGGAGCAGAGTGTATTTCTTGTAAGGTGAGTTAGAGTTGAATTCAGATTCATAAACGGAATGGAATCACATACAGTTTCTTTTCCTACCAGCAAGAGTTCTTTTCTGGTAAGGAAAGTCACTTTTGTGCTCCCATTGTCATACACAGTGCCAATAGCACTTGCGTCTTTTCCAAGCAAGTGCAGTGTGCTGGACGCAATAGAAGCTACTCTTCTTGTCAGTTTCCTAAGCAGAGATGAACTAGAAATGGCCCTTGTGTGTAGGAAGCAGAGTACTTTTGTTCTGAGCAAGCTGACTGTTCTGGCTCTACAGGAAACACAGTAGAGTAGAAGAGTGCTGCTTTCTAAAGAGCAGAGTGTGTTTATTGTAAGGCGAGCTAGAGTTGAATTCAGATTCAGAAACGGAGATGAATCACATGCAGTTTCTTGTATTACCAGCAAGAGTTTTTTTTTTGGTAAGGAAAGTCACTTTTGTGCTCCTATTGCCATACACAGTGCAAATAGCACTCGTGTCTGTTCCCAGAAAGTGCAGTGTATTGGACAAAATTGAAACTTTTGTTCTTGACAGTTTCCTAGACAGAGTTGAACTAGATATGTGCCCTGTGAGTAGGAAGCATAGTTCTTTTGTTCTGAGCAAGCTGACTGTTCTGGCTCTATAGGAAACACATTAGAGTAGATGTGTGCTGCTTTCTCAAAAGCAGAGTGTGTTTCTTGTAAGGCGAGTTAGAGTTCAATTCTGTTTCATAAACGGATTGGAATCACATGCAGTTTCTTGTCCTACAAGCAAGAGTTCTTTTCTGGTAAGGAAAGTAACTTTTGTGCTCCCATTTCCATAGTCAGTGCAAATAGCACTCGCATCTGTTCCCAGCGGGTGCAGTGTAATGGACGCAAGTGAAGCTACTGTTCTTGTCAGTTTTCCACGCTGAGTTGAACTTGATATGGGTCCTGTGAGTAGGAAACACAGTTCCTTTGTTCTGAGCAAGCTGACTGTACTGACTCTATAGGAAACACTGTAGAGTAGAAGAGTGCTGTTTTCACAAAAGCAGAGTGTGTTTCTTGTAAGGCGAGCTACAGTTGAATTCAGTTTCATAAACGGAGTTCAATCACATGCAGAATCTTTTCCTACTAGCAAGAGTTCTTTTCTGGTAAGGAAATCACTTTTATGCTCCCATTGCCATACACAGTGCAAAAAGCACTCCCGTCTATTCCCAAAAGTTGCAGTTTATTGGATACAAGAGAAGGTACTGTTCTTGTTAGTTTCCTAAGCGTAGTTGAACTAGATATGGCCCTTGTGTGTAGGAAACACAGTTCCTTTGTTCTGGGAAAACTGACTGTTCTGGCTCTATAGGAAACACAGTAGAGTAGATGAGTGCTGTTTCCTCAAAAGCCGAGTGTGTTTCTTGTAAGGCTAACTAGAGTTGAATTCAGTTTCATAAACGGAGTTGAATCAAATGCAGTTTCTTAACTGACCAACAAGAGTTCTTTTCTGATAAGGAAAGTCACTCTTGTGCTCCCATTACAACACAGAGTACAAATAACACTTCTGATTGTTCCCATCAAGTGCAGTGTATTGGACGCAAGAGAAGCTACTGTTCTTGTCAGTTTCCTAAGCAGAGTTGAAGTAGATAGGTCACGTGTGTGTAGGAAGCACAGTTCCTTCATTCTGAGCTAGCTGACTGTTCTGGCTCTATAGAAAACACACTAGTGTTGCAGAGTGCTGCATTCTCAAAGCAGAGTGTGTTTCTTGTAAGGCCAGCTGGAGTTGAATTCAGTTTCACAAGTGGAGTTGAATCAAATGCAGTTTCTTGTCCTACCAGCAAGAGTTCTTTTCTGGTAAGGAAAGCTACTATTGTGCTCCCATTACCATACACAGTGCAAATAGCACTCATGTCAGTTCCCAGCAAGTGCAGTGTATTGGATGCAAGAGAAGCTACTGTTCTTGTCAGTTTCCTAATCAGAGTTGAACTAGACGTGGAACTTGTGTGTAAGAAGCGCAGTTCTTTTGTTCTAAACAAGGTGACTGATCTGGCTCTATAGGAAACATAGAAGAGTAGAAGAGTGCTGCTTTCTCAAAAGCAGAGTGTGTTTCTTGTAAGGCTTTCTAGAGTTGAATTCAGGTTCATTAACGGATTGGAATCACATGCCGTTTCTTTTCCTACCAGCAAGAGTTATTTTCTGGCAAGGAAAGTCACTTTTGTGCTCCCATTGATATACAGAGTGCACATAGCACTCGCGTGTGATCCCAAAATGTGCAGTTTTTTGGATGCAAGAGAAGCTACTGTTCTTGTCAGTTTCTTAGCAGAGTTGAACTAGACATGACCCGTGTGTGTAGAAGCACAGTTCCTTCGTTCTGAGTGAGCTGACTTATGGCTCTATAGCAAACACAGTAGAGTAGAAGAGTACTGCTTTCTCAAAGGACAGTGTGTTTCTTTTAATGCCAGCTAGAGTTGAATTCTGTTTCATAATCAGAGTTGAATCACATGCAGTTTCTTGTCCTACCAGCAAGAGTTTTTTGTGGTAAGGAAAGTCACTCTTGTGCTCCCATACCATACGCAGTGCAAGTAGCCCTCACGTCTTTTCCCAGCAAGTGCAGTGTATTGGACGCCAGAGAAGCTACTGTTCTTGTCAGTTTCCTAGGCAGAGTTGAACTAGACATTTCATTTGTGTATAGGAAGCACAGTTCTTTTGCTCTGAGCATGCTGACTTTTTTGGCTCTATGGAAACTCAGTAGAGTAGAAGAGTGCGGCTTTCTCAAAAGCAGAGTATATTTCCTGTAAGGCAATCTAGAGTTGAATTCAGTTACATAAACGGATTGGAATAACATGCAGTTTCTTGTCCTACAAGCAAGAATTCTTTTGTGGTAAGGAAAGTCACTTTTGTGCTCCCACTGTCTTACACAGTGCAAATAGCACTCGCCTCTGTTCCCAGGAAGTACAGTGTATTGGACGCAAGAGAAGCTACTGTTCTTGTCAGTTTATTAGGCAGAGATGAACTAGATATGGCCCTAGTGTGTAGGAAGCACAGTTCTTTTGTTCTGTGCAAGCAGACTGTTCTGGCTCTATAGGAAACACAGTAGAGTAGAAAAGTGCTGCTTTCTCAAAAATAGAGTGTGTTTCTTGTAAGGCCAGCGAGAGTTGCATTCACTTTCACAAACGGAGTTGAATCAAGTGCAGATTCTTGTCCTACAAGCAAGAATTCTTTTGTGGTAAGGAAAGTCACTTTTGTGCTCCCATTGCCATTCACAGTGCAAATAGCACTCGATTCTCTTCCCAGGAAGTACAGTGTATTGGACTAAAGTGAAGCTACTGTTCTTGCCAGTTTCCTAAGCAGAGTTGAACTAGATATGGGCCCTATGAGTAGGAAGCACAGATCTTTTGTTCTGAGCAAGCTGACTGTTCTGGCTTTATAGGAAATACAGTAGAGTAGAAGTGGGCTGATTTCTCAAATGCAGAGTTTGTTTCTTGTAAGGCGAGCTAGAGTTTAATTCAGTTTCATACACGGAGTTGAAATACATGCTGTTTCTTTTCCTACCAGCAAGAGTTCTTTTCTGGTAAGGAAAGTCACTCTTGTGCTCCCATTCCCGTACACAGTGCAAATAGCACTCGTGTCTGTTCCCAGAAGTGCAGTGTATTGGACGCAAGAGAAGCTACTGTACTTGTCAGTTTCCTAAGCAAAGTTGAATTAGATATGGCCCTTGTGTGTAGGAAGCACAGTTCTTTGGTTCTGAGCAAGGTGACTGTTCTGGCTCTATAGGAATCATGGTAGACTAGAAGTGTGCTGCTTTATCAAAAGCAGAGTGTGTTTCTTGTAAGGTGAGCTAGAGTTGAATTAAGTTTCATAAACGGATTGGAATCACATGCAGTTTCTTGTTCTACAAGAAAGAGTTCTTTTCTGGTAAGCAAAGTCACTTTTGTGCTCCCATTGCCATACACAGTGCAAATAGCTCTCGTGTCTGTTCACAGAAGTGCAGTGTATTGGACGCAAGCGAAGCTACTGTTCTTGTCAGTTTCCTAAGCAGAGTTGAAGTAGATAGGTCCCGTGTGTGTAGGAAGCACAGTTTTTTGTTCTGAGCAACCTGACTGTTCTGGCTCTATAGGAAACACAGTAGAGTAGGAGAGTACTGCTTTCTCCAAAGCAGAGTGTGTTTCTTGTAAGGTGAGCTATAGGTGAATTCAGTTTCATAAACGGAGATGAATCACATGCAGTTTCTTGTCCTACCAGCAAGAGTTCTTTTCTGATAAGGAAAGTCACTCTTGTGCTCCCATTGCCATACAAAGTGCAAATAGCACATGCGTCTGTTCCCAGCAAGTGTAGTGTATTGTACACAAGAGAAGCTAATGTTCTTTTGAGTTTCCTAAGCAGAGTTGAACTAGATATGTCCCTTGTGTGTAGGAAGCAAGGTTCTTTTGTTCTGTTCAAGCTGACTGTTCTGGCTCTATATGAAACACAGTAGATTAGAAGAGTGCTGCTTTCTCCAAAGCAGAGTGTGTTTCTTGTAAGGTGAGCTAGAGGTGAATTCAGTTTCATAAACAGTGTTGAATCACATGCAATTTCTTGTCCTACCTGCAAGTGTTCTTTTCTGGTAAGAAAAGTAACTCTTGTGCTCCCATTGCCATACACAGTGCAAAGAGCACACATGTCTGTTCCCAGCAAGTGCAGTGTATTGTACACAGGAGAAGCTACTGTTCTTGTGAGTTTCCTAAGCAGATTTGAACTAGATATGGCACTTGTGAGTAGGAAGCACAGTTCTTTTGTTCTGAGCAAGCTGTCTGCTCTGGCTCTATAGGAAACACAGTAGAGAAGAAGAGTGCTGCTTTCTCAAAAGCAGAGTGTGTTTCTTGTAAGGCGAGCTAGAGATGAATTCAATTTCATAAACGGATATGAATCACATGCAGTTTCTGGTCCTACCAGCAAGAGTTCTTTTCTGGTAAGGAAAGTCACTGTTGTGCTCCCATTGCCATACAAAGTGCAAATAGCACACGCGTCTGTTCCCAGCGAGTGCAGTGTATTGTACACAAGAGAAGCTACTGTTCTTGTCAGTTTCCTAAGCAGAGTTGAACTAGATATGGCTCTTGTGTGTAGGAAGCATACTTCCTTTGTTCTGAGCAAGCTCACTGTTCTGGCTGTATAGGAAACACAGTAGAGTAGAAGAGTGCTGCTTTCTCAAATGCAGAGTGGGTTTCTTTTAAGGCAAGCTAGAGTTAAAGTCAGTTTCATAAATGGAGTTGAATCACGTGCAGTTTCTTGTCCTCCCAGCAAGAGTTCTTTTCTGGTAAGGAATGTCACTCTTGTGCTACCATAGCCATACACAGCGCAAATAGCCCTCGTGTCTGTTCCCAGAAATTGCAGTGTATTGGTCGCAAGAGAAGCTACTATTCTTGTCAGTTTCCTAAGTAGAGTTGAACTAGATATGGCCGTTGGGTGTAGGAAGCACAGTCTTTTGTTCTGAGCAAGCTGAATGTTCTGGGTCAATAGGAAACACAGTAGAGTATAAGAGTGCTACTTTCTCAAAAGCAAAGTGTGTTCCTTCTAAGGCGAGCTAGAGTTGAATTCAGTTTCATAAAGGGATTTGAGTCACATAGAGATTCTTGTCCTACCTGCAAGATTTCTTTTCTGGTAAGGAGGGTCACTATTGTACTCCCATTGCCATACAGTACAAATAGCACTCACCCCTGTTCCCAGGAAGTGCGCTGTATTGGACGCAAGAAAGAATACTGTTCTTGTCAGTTTCCTAAGCAGAGTTGAACTAGATATGTCCCTTGTGTGTAGGAAGCAAGGTTCTTTTGTTCTGTTCAAGCTGACTGTTCTGGCTCTATAGGAAACACATTAGATTAGAAGAGTGCTGCTTTCTCCAAAGCAGAGTGTGTTTCTTGTAAGGTGAGCTAGAGGTGAATTCAGTTTTATAAACAGTGTTGAATCACATGCAGTTTCTTGTCCTACCTGCAAGTGTTCTTTTCTGGTAAGAAAAGTAACTCTTGTGCTCCCATTGCCATACACAGTGCAAAGAGCACACGCGTCTGTTCCCAGCAAGTGCAGTGTATTGTACACAGGAGAAGCTACTGTTCTTGTGAGTTTCCTAAGCAGATTTGAACTAGATATGGCACTTGTGAGTAGGAAGCACAGTTCTTTGTTCTGAGCAAGCTGTCTCCGAACCAGAGCTACCCCTGTGTTAAAGTCTTTATATAGAGTTCCTGTCCTGCCTTCTCATTGGTTGTTAACTCAACCACATGACCGCCTCCTCACGGCCTGTCTGTATAGGCCTCCAGGTTTTCCATGATTGGTATTAAGATTAAAGGCATGTGTATCCAATAATGGCTGTATCCCTGAACACACAGAGACTTACCCAGCTCTGCCTACCAAGTGCTAGAATTACAAGCATATAGCCCTGCTTTCCTATGGCTTGCTAATAGCTCTGAGCCCCAGGCAACTTTATTTATTAACATAAAAATAACATTTTAATACAAATAAAATATCACCATATTTCCCCTTTTCTATTTTAATAAAAAGAAAAAAGTTATAACTAACAAAAGAAAAAATATATACAAAAGTACAATAACTATATACAATACATACAAGTAATAAATACCTAAACAATGTCTAGTCCATTTGTATTTGACAAATTCAGAGAAAATAATTTTATTATCTATCCTATTTTGGTAAGTCCAAAATGTATCTAATTCACTTTCTATCCTAATTAATCTTCAACTATAACTATCTAACCTTCAACTATAACTAACTAATCTTCAACTCCCTCAGAGACCCAAGAAGGAAATAATATTAGCTAACAAAAATAAAAACGGGAAGTATATTCAAGCAACTTCCAAAAAATTGTGAGTTGACAGAAACAGCCAGCTGCCTGGACAATCATCTGAGGTTTCTCCGCAGTGTTGGGGCATCATCTTCAGCCTATAGGCTTAGCGTATTTGACAGACTCATTTGTGAAGTAGGATGTACACAAGGTCAACAGTTCGACCTCACATTGGGTGAGAGTAGTCCATGTACCAGAAACACCTGAATTCCACTAGTGTCATGTCATGATTCAGGATTTTAAATTCTGGAAATTGTTGATGGTTTTTTAATTCAACTGTCCATTCTTCTTGGCTGTGTATATATGGCTTCATCTCAGCATCCCATTCTTCTCCACATCCCTCTATCAAATGCCAGTCTACTATTGAGAGGCATGAGCTTAGTTACTCTTCAAGAATAACTGTTTCAGCTGCTGTTCCATTGCACATCAGAGGCCATCGGCCCACTGCCTGTTCAACTGCCTTCAAAGAAAAGGGCACTGTACCTTTTCCGAATTCCGAAGGCCACTTCAGGGATGGTGCCATATTGTCCTGGCCTCAGAAGATGCCTTTTGATAAAGCCATAACCACACTTGTTTTGGCAAGAATCAGTAGTCCTTTGTTTCATGTCCTGTCTGTCCATTTTGTCAGCAGTTGATTCGAGGATACTTTGTTGTCCAGTGGCTAACTTTTGCCACAATGAAAGTTAACTTCATATGCAGTTTCTTCAATGCCCATATTTTCTCTGAAGTAGATTGGTACTGCCAGGAGCCAACATGTCTCAAAAAAGAAAAATTTTCTAAGTTATTAAAACATTTTAAATGCCATATTCTGTAGATCTCGGAAGGGTTTGAAGATGACCTGTCTAAAATATATCTGCTCAGTTTTTAAAACATATCTAATATGACTACAAGTTCTATTGTAATGTCTAACTACTAACCTTCATTTCTTTATATCCTAATAGTTGGTAATAATAACATTCAAGGATCAGAAAATTGCATTACATTGTTAAATGAACAGTACAATTAGAAATATACATAAAGCATTTTCTAACAATATCAATTTCAATATATATAATTTGTATACAATATAAACCAATCCAATCCAATGTAAAGTATTTAAAACTAGTAATTGTCTTTTTCTTCTTCTTCCTTTCTCTCTCTGTCTTTTTTTTTTAAACAAGAACCTTAAATCTAATCTCCTTTGCTTAGACTTTTTCCTAACCCTTGACAACAACTTGTAACCAACTCCCCTAATCAATGAAAATTATCCCAGACCCAAAACCCATTAAAAGATCAAAAAAACCAACTGCCCCACAGGGTTGGTTAAGATCTTTTCCCATTCTATAGGCTGCCTTTTTGTCCTATTGATGATATCCTAAGAAGCTTTTCAGTTTCATAAGGTACAACTTATTGTCAATCTTAGTGCCTGTGCTGTTGGTGTTTTGTTCAGAAGTTATCACCTGTGCCAATGCATTCAAGACTATTTCTCACTTTCTCTTTTTAAGGTTCAGTATATTTGATTTTATGTTGTGGTTTTGATCTACTTGGACTTGAGTTTTGTGTAGGGTGATAGATATGGATCTATTTGCATTCTTCTACATGCTGATATCCAGTTACATCAGCAAAATTTGTTGAAGATACTTTCCTTTTTGCATTGTGTAATTTGGGCTTCTTTGTCAAAATCAGTTGTCCATAGGTGTGTGGACGTGTGCCTGGGTCTTTGATTAAATTCTATTGATTCATCTGTCTGTTTTTATGTCAATGTCATGTGTTTTTTTATTACTATAGCTCTGTAGTAGAGCTTGAAAACAGGGCTGGTGATACCCATGGAAATTCTTTTATTGTACAGCATTGTTTTAGCTATCCTGTTTTTGTTTGTTTGTTTGGTTTGGTTTGTTTTTCCATATGAAATTAAGTATTGTTCTTTCAAGGTCTATAAAGAATTGTTTTGGGATTTTAATGGGATTGCATTGACTCTGTAGATTGCTTTTGGTAATGATGGCCATTTTTAATATGTTAATCCTACTGATCTATGACCATGGGAGATCTTTCCATTTTCTGATATCTTCTTCAATTTCTTTCTTCAAAGATTTGAAGTTCTTTTCATACAGATGTTCCACTTGTTTAGTTAGAGTTACACCAAAATATTTTATATTATTTGTGGCTATTTTCAAGGGTGTTGTTTCCCTGAATTCTTTCTCTGCCCATTTTGCCATTTGTGTATAGGAGGACTAGTGATTTTTTTTGACAGATTTAATTCACTTTATTTTTCTTGTATAAAAACCCTTATGTGGTGGCCACAGCTGGAGCCTGGGTCCTCTGAACAGACACTCTGGTGTGATTTTTCACAAGATGATCGGTGAATTCCTGATAAGGAGATTTGGTGAACACAGTCTCTTTCCAGATGGCACCAAAGGTGGTATTGGCAAAGTTGCCCAGGGTGGCAGTGCAGTCCCTGGTTGATGTGTAGCAGTCATAAATACTGGTCATCATCAGTAACGTCTTAGGCACAGGAGCAGAGACTTTTCCAGTGCCTCTGGGGGCAGGGATGAGACGCACCAACACAGAGGCGCACCAACACAGAGCCACAGCGGTCTGTCACTTTGCACGGAACAGTGTGGGGCTTGCCAATCTTGTTCCCCCAGTAGCCTCTCCGCACAGGGACAATGGACAGCTTGGCCAAGATGATGGCCCCTCGGATGGCAGTGGCTACTTCCTTGGAGCACTTAACACCAAGACCAACATGACCATTGTAGTCCCCAATAGCGACAAAAGCCTTGAACCTGGTCCGCTGGCCAGCCCAAGTCTGCTTCTGCACTGACATGATCTTTAGAACCTCATCCTTTAGGGATGTGCCCAGGAAAAAGTCAATGATCTCGGATTCCTTAATGGGAAGGGAGAACAGGTAGATCTCCTCCAAGGACTTGATCTTCATGTCCTTAGTCAGGCGGCCCAGCTTGGTGACGGGGATCCACTCCTTGTCTTCAGTTTTACCTCCACGAGCCCCTTGGCCTCGACGACTGTGGCTCCTAAGACCACTGCTAAATCCTCCATGGAAGCCGCCGTGGCCTCCTAGTCCTGGGCTCCCGGGTCTCTGGGCCCTCCCGCTGTACCAGTGTTGGCCGCCATTTGGTGTTTTTACGAAGAAGAAGAAGAAGAAGAAGAAGAAGAAGAAGAAGAAGAAGAAGAAGAAGAAGAAGCAGCGATTTTTTGAGTTAATCTTGTATCCAGCCACTTTACTGAAGGTGTTTATCAGCTGTAGGAGTTCCCTGGTAGAATTTTTGTGGTCTCTTATGTATACTATCATGTCATTTGCAAGTAGTGATACTTTGACTTCTTCCTTTTCAATTTGTATCCCCATGATCTCCTTTAATTTTCTTATTGCTCTAGCTAGAACCTCCAGTACTATATTGAATAGATAAGGAGGCAGTGGACAGCCTTGTCTTGTTCTTGATTTTAGTGAATTGTTTTGAATTTCCCTCTATTTAATTTGATGTTGTTTATTGGCATGCTACAAAATGCCTTTATTGTTTTTAGGTATGTCTCTTGTATCGCTGATGTCTCCAAGAGTTATATCATGAAGAAGTGGCAAAGGCTTTTTCAGCATCTAATGAGATGATCATGTGTTTTTTTTTTCTTTTGGTTTATATGGTAGATTACATCGACAGATTTTTGTATGATGAACCATCCCTGAATCTCTAGAATGAACCCTACTTGATCATGGTTGACGAACTTTTGATGTCTTCTTGGATTTGGTTTGCAAGTATTTTATTGAGTATTTTTGCATCAAAATTCTTCAAAGATATTGGTCTATAATTCTCTTTCTTTGTTGAGTCTTTGTGTGGTTTCCATATCAGAGTGACTATGGCATCATAGAAAGAATTTGGCAATATTCCTTCTGTTTCTATTTTGTGGAATAATTTGAGGAGTACTGCTGGCTTATATTTCTTTGTATAGAGGTAAGGCCTCATGGGATTTTCCCCAACCACTTTGGGATATCTTTTGGTATTGTCCTTGTTCAGGTCATGTTTAGGCAGTTTTTGGTCACCATGACCAAAAAGCAAGTTGGGGAAGAAAGGGTTTATATTTCATCATTGTAGTCCATCATTGAAGGAAGTCACAACAAGAATTCAAACAGGGCAGGAACCTATAGGCAGAAGCTGATACAGAGGCCTTGGATTGAGTATTGCTTACTGGCTTGCTTCCTATGGCTTTCTCATCTTGCTTTCTTATAGAACCCAGAACCACAATCCCAGGGGTGGCACCATCCCCTATAGACTGAGCCTTCCCCATCAATCATTAATTAAGAAAATGCCTTACAGCTGGATCTTATAGAGGTATTTTCTCAATTGAGGTTCCCTCTTTTCAGATAATTCTAGTTTGTATGTCACATTGACATAAGACTAGCCAGCACAAATGACCTCTTGTCAGCTTGACACACAAATATTTAGCCACACAAATTAAGCCACAGATCTTCCTTTCTTATTCATCCCCAATATCTCACATTAAAAACATACATAAATTTAAAAAGTTCCCCAGTCTTCACAAATTCAAACACACTAAAATTTCAGTCTCTTTAAAATATCCAAACTCTAAAAATCTAAAATCTCTTTTAAAAGTTTGAAGTATTTCAGCTTTGAACTCCTGTGGTGATTTATTGTGTACCCTAATAAAATTTGCCTAAAGATCAGAGAACAAAACAAGCCACTAGATTAAACATAGAGGCCAGGCAGAGGTGGCACACATCTTTAATCCTAGCACTTGGGAGGCAGAGATCCATTTGGATCTCTGTTAGTTCAAAGCCACCCTGGACTGCATGAGATTGATTCAGTCTAGGATAGAAACAGAACCAGGCAATGGTGGCACACAATTTAATCCCAGCACTAGGAATGAACTAGTATGATTAGGCAGAGAAAGGTAGGTATATAAGGCATGGGGAGACAGGAAATAAGAGTTCTTACAGCTGAGGATGCAAAGGCAAACAGTCAGAGGATTCATAGAGTTGGTGAGTTGAGATGTGGCAGTGGTTTGTTCCTATGTCTCTCTGATCTCTCAGCATTTACTCCAATATCTGGTTCCAGGTTTTTATTCTAAGACCTTTAGAGATTCAAACAACATCTGGCATCCAACTTTTGGGGCATGAATTCACAAAAAAAACCCTGCTTGCATGTGGCCTTGTAGTCCCCAGCTCAGGCCTGAGCTACATGGGTCCTGAATCTCCACCCAGCCTTGGCTGGAGTGAGTCCCTACCCTGCTGGCTAAGTTTTTGTTGCAGCCTCTCTGCTGCCAACTCTGCATATTTTGGGGCTTCAAAAATCACATGAGTTAGCCACTTTCACACACTTCCCTCATGCAGATGGCTGGATCTTTTGCTTCTTTCCTCTCCTGGTGGGTTTTGCCTTTCTCTGGGCCCCATTCTCAGGCTACTGCCTCACTGTCATCTGAATTGTCATTGTCAGCAGATTTGGTGAGTCAATTGGGATTTCTTAAAGGAAAATAATAGTTAAAAAGAATTTTCCCCCATTAAAAAATGGGAAACATTTTTACAATGGAGGGAGTTTTGTCTCTGATAATACAATTGATGGCTTAAAAATAGAACAATTGAATGAGAGGATAATTAATGCTAATGGGACTTACATAATGTCAATTTTAAATATCATTTGTTCAATCATTTTTTTATCATTAAAAATTGGTTAATATGAATGCCAAGATAAAAGCTTTAGAAAAACCTGTTAAAACAGATCTTAGAGATATTCAGACCCAGACATAAGAATTTAAAGGAGAACAAATTTCATTATTGCATTATAACGTTACAGAGAAACAGCCTAAGGCTTTCAAACAGCCAACCTTAATCTATCCAGTAATCTTACAGGAACTACCCAGTGATAGATATGCTCAAAGCTGTTTAAGAGCTGACTGAATGCCTGTGCAAATGTTAGATTTGAGCAGATTCAAAGAAGCAATAGTCTCATATGACATCTATTTATCTTATGTGAGGCAGATGTTAAACTCATACTCAACTTGTAATAGAATTATCCCTCAAGACTGGAGAGATTTGGTTGCAACAGTCTTAGAGGGTGGTCCCCAATTATAATGGAGGACCTGGTAGAAAGATGAGGCTAAGACCATTAAACAACAAAGTAGAGCTAGAGGTATTGAAATTTGCCAGGATCAACTTCTTGGAGAAGGTGATTATGTTGATATACAAAGACAATCTTTATATGATGGCCACACCCTGGCTTTATGCCACATGGCAGCCTTGAATGCTTGGAACAGAATTGAAATAGGAAAAAAATTGTATCATTTACAAAAGTTATGCATGGCCATAATAAACCTTCACTGATTTCTTACAAATACTGATTTCAGCAGTAAATAGAGTGATACCAAATTCAGAAGCTAGAGAGATAATAATTCAATCTCTGTCTTTTGAAAATGCTAATGCACAATGTAAAAGGGTAATTAGGCCATTAAAGGAAAGATCAGCACCCTTGGAGGAATAGATCTGAGATACAATTAATATTGAATCTCATCACCAAGATGAAGCTTGGATAGGAGAGGTGATTTCCAGAGGTTTGAAGAAAATAGTAATTTCAAATGTTTTTATTGTGGTAAACAAGGTCACCAAAAAAGGAACTGTAAACAGGGCACTCCTGGAAATAATGTTATTTCAAGAAATACTCCCAACAGAGTGCCCCTCCCTTCTGGATTATGCAGAAGGTATGGCAAAGGCAGATATTGGACTAATGAATGTAGGTCAACAAGAAACAAACAAGGTAATCCTTTGCCTTTGCCATTGGGAAAGTCCCTGAGGGGCCTCTCAAAGGTCCCCATGTCAAATTCCATTCAGTCCTTTGCTGTAATCATGGAGGAAACTCCTTCACAGAGCAATTAAAGAACCTAATGCCTATTGTAAAAAACCATACTGCTCTGGATGATAGAACAGCTTTAGAAAATAAAACAAAAATTTAAAGAGAAACCATAAATCAAAATTGATTAAAAAAATTATATTTGGAACCTCTCCAAAGTTAGAATTGGGAAAGGGTTTTGTTTTTGTCTTTCAAGAGAGTGAAGGCTAAGGAATCTGAGAACACTGGACAAATGAGACATCTGAAGGAAAAGAACAAATCATCCAGAAAAAATATCCCACAAAAAAGATTTTGTGCAGTGAACCATGACCATGCCTAACAGTGACGTTGAAGTCTCCAAAAAGATGATGGGACCCCTCAATGATGATTCCATCAGGACTATGATAACACCATCAAGCTGACAAATACCACACAAAGATTGGGTTTGGATTACAAACTGCTCAGAACAATATCGAGATGGCCAACTGACATGATGCGGCCTCACAGACTACTGCAATTTGGACTTGACTATAATCTTAATTTTGTTTGTGTCCCCATAAGACTACCAGCACCCTAAATCAGCAGGAAGTAGCCAATAAAACTATGCCCATATTCCCAAAAATGGATTATGGATATTTGTCTTTGTTTTGGGGTTGGTTAAAAATTGTTATTGGTCATAGTCAATCTCTTTCTAAAAGAAGAAAGGGGGTATATGATATAGAAATGCATTATATAGAAACAATAGAATAAAAGGGTAGATTATTGAATTTACTCTGAAAAAAGGAGATATAGAAATAATAGGATAAAGGGGTAGATTATTGAATCTACTCTGAAAAGAAAAGGGGGAGGATATAGACATGATAAGATAAAAAGGTAGATTATTGAATTTACTTTTAAAATGCAACTACTAGTTTTAAGTATTTTGCATTGGATTGCTTTTTTTGTATATTGTATACAAATTTTGTATATTGATACAAAGTTCAGATTACTTTTGTTAGAACATACTGTACAGATATTTCTCATCTTGTTTAAAATGTCGTACCTGTACAACTCATTTAACAATGTAATGCAGATTAATAGTCCTTTAAAGTTATTATTACCAACTAATTAGGATATAAAGAAATGCATGTTAGTTGATAGTCACCTATTATAATGGAACTTGTCAGGTATGTTTTCAAGGTCAAACAGATATATTTTACATAGACAGGTCATTGTCAGATATTTCAGAGATCTGCAGAATATGGCATTTATTATGTTTTAATAACATAGATTCTTTTTTTAATGACAATGAGACATGTCTGCTCCTTGCAGCAACAATCTACTTCAGAGAAGATGATGGACACTGAAGAAAATCCATATGGAATGTACTTTCTTTGTGGCAAGAGTTAGCCACTGGGGAAGAAAGTGCCCTTGCCTCAACTGCTGACAGTATGCTGTCCAAAATGGCCAAGCAGGACACAAAAGAAAAGACTGCCAAACCTTGCCAAGACAAGGTAGGAAGGCCCTTCAGAAAATTCTGTTTCAGAGAAAAGTCTGTCAGGTATTCTCAGCCTGTAGGACAAAGATGGATGCCCCAATGTTGCAGAGGAACTTTGAGTGCCTGTCCAGGCAGCCAGCTGTTTCTGTCATTTCTCACATTTTTTGGAAGTCACACATTTGCACTTGCTGCTTACTCAGTTAATATTATTTCCCTCTCAGGTCTCTGAGGTAGTTGAAGACTAGACAGTTATAATTATAATTTTCCTTGTTAGGAAATTCAGAAAAAACTCACTAAAGAGGTGTAAAGTGTACAAGTTTGAAAAACATCAAAAGACAGTTTTCAGTTGGTAATACAAGTTCAGATAGAACATGAACTAGGTACAACATTTTGGACTCACCAAAATAGGATAAATAATGGAGTATTTTCTCTGAATTTGTCAAATGTTAATGAACTGGACATGGTTAATGTAATTCTTGATTGTATATATTGTATATACTTATTGCACTTATTATATATAGTTTTTCTTATGTTATAACCTTTTACTATTTTAGACAAAAAAGGGGAAATGTGGTGACATATTGCATACCCTTGTTGCTTGGATTTTAATGGCTCCCTCAGGGGAAGGGATGAGAAGGTGCAGCATCAACAACACAGACACTGGGAGTCCATTGAAAGCAAATAACAAAGTCCTTTATTCAATAACAGGGAAGGCCTTATATACCATCCTCCCAGCACCCAGTCTGTGTGGTCATCCCTCATTGGCTGGGCATGATCAGGAACTCTGACAATCAGGAACTCTGACTTTGACTAGGAACTATGACAGCTCCTGTTGCTAGGCCCTCAGGAAGACTACAGGGTGGCTTTTAAGGAGTATGTAATGTATATGCCTTGGCTACTGGTCTGAGCCAATTTCCTTGACCATATGGGCCTGTTCTACTATATACCCTAATAAAATTTGCCTGAAGATCAGAGATCAGAACAAGCCACTAGATTAAATATAGAGGCCAGACAGTGGTGGCACACAATTTTAATCCTTGCACTCAGGAGGCAGAGATCCATTTGGATCTCTGTGAGTTCAAAGCCACCCTGGACTACATGAGATTGTTTCAGTCTAGGAGAGAAACAGAGCCAGGCAGTGGTGGTACATGCCTTTAATCCCAGTAAGAGGAATGAACTAATATGGCTGGGCAGAGAAAGGTATATAAGGCATGAGGAGACAGGAACTAAGAGTTCTTCAGCTGAGGACACAGAGGCAAACAGAGGATTTGTGGAGTTGGCGAGTTGAGATGTGGCAGTGGCTCGTTCCTTTGTCTCTCTGATCTCTCAGCATTTACTCCAATATCTGGCTCTGGGTTTTTTATTGTAACATCATTTAGAATCTGAACAACATGCTCCTGTAGAAATTAAAACTAAATTAAATACCTTCTTCAAGAGTGAAGAACCAGGGCATGGTCACAATCTGAAACAAGCAAACCCAAATTCCAACAGTATACATAACTCAATGTCCAATTATCTGGGATTAACTCACAATCTTCTGGACTCCTCCAAGGAGCTTGGGTCACTTGTCCAGCTCTACTCTCTGCAGCACACACAGTGTGTCTTCTAGGTTCCAGCTGGCTCCACTCCACTGCTGCTGCTGTTCTTGGCAGTCATCCCATGGTACTAGCATCTCCAAAATACTGGGGTCTTCTGCTGCAACTAGGCTGCACTTTCACCAATAGCCTTTTATAGGCTCTCTTCATGGTGACAAGGTTCAAATTTTCTTCATGACCCCATCAATCCTGGGTCTTCAACTGCTGTTCTGGCTGCACCTTCACCAATGACCCCTCCTGGCCTCTCACAGTGCTGTCTCAACTGATGCTGGTCTCTTCTCAATCACCACTAATTTGTTAGCTTCAGTTGAGCTACATCAATTGTCCCAGTAATGCAAAGGTTTCACTTCAATGTTGCCAGTCTCTTGTTAATTACAGATGAGTCTTCACCCCCACGAGAATGACAGAATCTCAATTCAAAATAGCAAATTAACCTAATAGTCTTTAAACATCCATCTGAAAATTCACAAAGCAGGCCTCTATCTTCTGGGCTGCTCTCAATATTCTTATCTTCCAATCTCTTACAGAGCAGTTCAGTGAGCTCTCAATACTCAATGGCTTTTCCAGCCCACAGTTCCAAAGTCCTTCCACAATTCACCGAAAACCATGGTCAGGTTTGTCACAGCAATATGCCACTTCTGGTACCAATTTGTCTTATTTAGGGTTTCTGCTCCATGACCAAAAGCAAGCAGGGGTGAGGTGGGGATGTTATTTGGCTTACATATCCATATCACTGTTCATCATTGAAGGAAGTCAAGATAGGAACTCAAACAGGCTAGTAATCTGGAGCAGGAACTGATGCAGAGGCCATGGAAGGGTGCTGCATACTGGCTTGCTTCCCATGGCTTTCTCAGCCTGCTTTCTTATAGAAGCCAGGACCACCAGCCCAAAGATGGAACCACCTACAATGGGCTGTCCCCTCCCCCATCAATCACTAGTTAAGAAAATGCCTTACAGCCAGATTTTATGGAGGCATTTTCTCAATTGAGGGTCCCTCCTTTCAGATAACTCTCCTTTGTGTGTCAGATTGACATATGACTAGCCAGCACACACATGCATATATGTATATAAATGTAACCTGTTCTGTCTGTATAATGTAACTTGTATGTATATTTTCAGGGATGATCATTTGGCACTGGACAACCATTTGGTATATTATTATCTGGGGAAGACCATATCTCCTGCTCCCAGCTTTTGTGAGTCATTTATAGTTCTTTGTGTAGAGTTGGGGCCTTGCCAGCTTTTTCTCATTCACTTTGATTTGTCTATTAGTGTTGTCCTTGTTCATCACATGTTTGGGCAGTCATGCTGGTAAGATCTTATGGTTTTAACTTCTGGTATTAATATGAGACATAATTTTACAGAAAACTCCATGATCCTTCACCTCTAACAATTTTTTCATCCCTTCTTCATTAATGTTCTTCGAGCCTGAGTTGCAAGTGTGTTGACGATGTATCCTTTAAGACTGGGCTCCAAAACTCTGCATTTTGATTGGTTGTGAATTCCTATAATGATCTCTGTTGCAAAGATAAGTTATCTTGATGAGGAGTGGAGACTACATTTATATATGAGTATAAGGAAAAATGTTTATAAATTGTAGTTAGGGATTATGCTGGATTACTAAAGTAGTAGTTATAGATTCTCCTCCAATAACCATGACATACTACCACTGAGAGTTTAGCTAGGTGTCTAGAACCAGGCATGATTTCTTTCTGGATGTGTCTTCAGTCCAATTAGAGAGCTGTTGGTTACTGCCAATATTAGCATGCTACTACTGCACCCTTTGGCTTATTGTGCCATGATGTTCAGTGTGGTTCATAGGCATCATACCTGGGTAGAACTTTTGGTTGCTTCCCTCCTTTGGAAGTTTGCATTGTACCTTTTGTTACCATGAAACTAGTCCCATAGAAAGAGGCATTCAGGTAAGTTATAGCTCAGGGGCCTGTAGGTGCTGTTTCTAAAGTGTTTGGAGCCTTTATCAATAGTCACTTACCTTTTACCATTTTTTTTGGAGACAGGGTTTCTCTGTGCTTTGTGCCTTTCCTGGAACTCACTTGGTAGCCCAGGCTGGCCTCAAACTCACAGAGATCCACCTGCCTCTGCCTCCTGAGTGCTGGGATTAAAGGCATGCACCACCACCGCCTGGCCTTCTACCTCTTTAGGGCAACCAAGGACATCAACAATAGATCATATATGTCTTGGGTGTTTCTTAGACAGCCCTGACCAACAACTCAAAAAAGAGCTTCACAAGTCTTGTATTGGATTGGGTAGTCTTTGACTCTTTTCTTATCAGCACAACTAATAAAATGTTTGTTAAAACTATGTATGTATAAATATACACTGAATTACAAGTTCTATAGGTTTTTTGTTTTAAGTAAATAGCTAATAGTATAATTGATTCCTTGTGGATTTTCCAGACATCCTTATTGTGATCTTACGCTCTTCCCACATTATTCTGTGTTTACTCTCCCTGTCCCTAAAGAGCCCCTCCCCCACTTTCCCATTTCTGCTATCAGATCACTTATATCCTATTGTTCCCTTTATCATCCTCCCACATTCTTCTGAATTTACTCTGGCACCAAAGAGCCCTTCCTTCCTTTGTCCCTGATCATGTCCCTTGTACCTTATTTCCCTTCTCTATTGCTCCCCTACTAAACTCCCTAACTTTTACCCTTCTGTAGTTACTACTGGATATGTACTCACATATGAAGATTCATTGAAGCTTCCAATGAGAGAGAACATGCAAGGTTTGTCTTTTTGGGTCAGTGTTACCCAATATAATATAATCATTTCTAGTTCCATCAATTTGCCTGCAAAGTTCATGATTTCATTTTTCTTTACAGCTGAATATTATTCCTCATGTATATGTATCACATTTTCATTATCCATTTGCCACTTGAAGGATACTTATATAGTTTCTATTTTGTAGGTATTGTGGGCAAAACAGCATTGGCCATACCTACACTAATATCTATGAAGTAGGAAGTTGAGTTCTTCAGGCATATGCCAAGGAGTAGTTTACCTGGGTCATATGATAGATATATTTTAGCTTATTGAGCATTCTCCACACTGATTTCCATAGTGACTGCTCCAGTTTGCTATCCCACCAACAGTGGATGAGGGTTCCTTTTCCCCACACCCCCTCCAACTTTCGTAATTAGTTCATCAGTTGATCTTTGGCATTCTGACTAGGATAAGATGAAATCTCATAGTTGTTTCAATTTACATTTCCCTATTTACTAGGCTTGAGGAGCATTTTTTGAGATATTTCTTAGCCATTGGTTTCTTCTTCAGAGAATTCTCTATTCAAGTCCAAGACCATTTTTCAAATGGGTCATTTGTTTTTTGATGCTCTTGTTTTTTGAGTTCTTTGTATAATCTGAATATTAATCCTCTGTCAGATGAATAGCTGGCAAAGATTCTTTCCCATTCTGTGAGCTATCTCTTCACCTGGTTGATTGTTTCTTCAGCTGTGGAGAAGCATTTAGTTTTTTAAAGTTCTACCTGTCAATTGTTGGCCTTGATTGTTGGGCTTCAACTTTTCTCCATTTAAGATGATGTTGCATATGAGTTTCTTAAATATAGCTTTTATGATGTTGAGGTATGTTTCCTCTAACCCTACATTCTCTAGGACTTTTATCATGAAGGCATATTGGATTTTGTCTAAGACTTTTTTCTGCATCTATTGAGATGATCATGTGATTTTTGTCTTTAAGTCCATTTATGTAGTTTATTACATTTATTGACATTCTTTTATTGAACTATCCCTGCATTTCAGGGATAAAGCCAACTTGGTCATGGTGGATGATATTTATGATGTCTGTCTTCTATTTACAAGAATTTTATTGAGTATTTTTGAGTCTATGTTCATGTGGGATATTAGCCTATACTTTTCTTTTTGTTGTTTGTTTTTAACATGGTTTGTGTATTAGAGTGATACTGGCTTCTTATAAGGAGTTTGGGAGTGCTCCTTCTGATTCTATTTTTGGAACAGTTTAAGAAAGACTGTCTTAGAACTTATTTGCATGCCTGATAATGTTCTGTGATGAATTCATCTGGTCCTGTACTTGTTTAGCTGGATAGCCTTTTACTAGTATTTCATTTTCTTCATTTGTTATGGGTTTGCTTAGATGGTTGACTTCTTCTTCTTGGTTTAATTTTGCTGCTTTGGATGAGTCTAGTAATTCATTCATTTCTTTCAGGTTTTCCAGCTTTAGTGGAATACAGGTTTTTAAAAATATTCCGTTATAGTATTCTGAATTTCTTAGGTGTCTGTTGTAATGTTTCCTGTTCATTTTTGAATCTGTCCATTTGTGGTCTCTCTTTCTTTCTTTTAGTTAGTTGGGCCAAGGGTCAGTCAATCTTGTTTATCTTATAAAAGAACCAGCTCTTAGATTTGTTGATTCTTTGTATTGTTTTCTTTGTTTTTATTTTGTTGACTTCTGCTCTTATTTTTAATATTTCTTAGTGTTTTATTATTTCTTAGGTTTCAATCTGGTTTGTTCTTGCTTTTCCAGCTTTTTGAATTGCATCATTAAGTTAATATATATGCTCTTTCCAGTTTTTTTTTAAGGGAGGCATTTAAAGCTACACATTTTTCTGATAGAATTGCTTTTAATATGTCCCAGAGGTTTTATTGTGTTGTATTTTCATTTTCATTTAGTTTCAGGAATTTTTTTCGTTTTGTCATGATTTCTTCTTTGACCCATTCATCAGTTAGTAATGAGTTGTTTAATCTCCATGAGTTTATGTATTTACTAAAGTTTTCTTCCTGTCAAATTTAAGTTTTATTTCCTGTGGTCAGATGCACTACAAATAATGATTTCTATCTTTTTGAATTTTTCAAGATTTGCTGTGGGTCCATAAATGTGGTCTGCTTTAGAAGAGTTTCCATGTGCTTTTGAAAATAATTTGTATTTTGGGGGTTTTGGATATATTATTCTGTATATATTGGTTAAGGCCATTTGACATATAATTCTGATGTTTCTATTAATTTTTTTTTATCCAGAGGACCTGCCTAATGGAGAAAGTGTGGGTTTGAAATTAATGAACTTATATTATTGTGTCTTTAATCCAGTAATAGATTTATTAATAAAATTTGATGCACCTGTGTTTGGTATATGTGTTTAGGACAGTAATAACTTCTTGGTTAACTATTCCCTTGGTTATAATGAAATGACCCTATAAATGTTTTCACATTAGTTTCAGTTTGAAGTCTATTTTTTGAGGTGTTAGGATAGTGACAATTGCCTCCTGGTCCCATTTGTTTGGAGCACTTTTGTTCACCTTTTTACTCTAAGCAGGTGACTACCTTTAAAATGTGGATGCTTTCCTTGGAAGCAACAGATAGATGGATTTCATTTCTTGACCCATTCAGTTAGTTGAAGTCTTTTGATTGGAGAATTGAGGCTATTGATATGTAAAATTATATTGAAATGTGTATGTTAATTGTGGTCATTGTGCTGTTTATTTTTTGGTGTTGTTTGTGTTCTTAGTGGTATTTTGTGTTTTAATAATCATATATTCATATTTCTTTCTATAGTTTCTCTGCTGTGCTCATTCCTTTCTTCAGCCTCAAATAATGCTTCCTATTTTTTTAGGGTTGGTTTGTTATGTATACATTTATAAGACTGTTAATGCAGTGGAAAGTTTTTCTTTCTCCTCTAATCATGGCAAATAGTTTTTCTGGGTATATTACTCTAGGTTGACCATCACAGTCTTTTAGGGCTTGGAATTCATTGCTCTAGGTTGTTCCTGGCTTCCAAAGTTTCCATTGAGAAATAAGCTGTTTTTATGTTCAAGTTTTCCTTTATATGTGACCTGTGTTTTTTCTCTTGCACACTTTGTTTGTTTTGCATACTTAGTATTTTAACTATGACATTCCCTAGAGATTTACTCTTCTGATTGTGTCTATTTGTTGCTTAGTTGTTTCTGTTGTTTTTGTGGGTGTGTCTTTCCTAAGTTTGGGGAAGTTTTCTTCTCTGATCTTCTTGAAGTTCTGGTTGATGAGATTGACTTGGCATTCTCCCTCCTGTATGCTTGCAATTCAAATGTTTGGTTTCATCATGGTATTCCATATTTCCTGTATTAAAAAATCATATTCTTGTTTACTTGTTCTAGATACTCTATTTTATCTCAGAGTGCTCATATTTTATCTTCCACTTATTTCATTCTACTGGTAAGGCTTTGTTTTGAGTTTTCAAGTTGAAATATTGGATTTTTCAATTCTATATTCATTTCTGCTTGAATCCTACTGGATTGTCTTCCTCATTATCCATGTGTTGTGTATTCATAGATATCCCTTGGGCATTTATTCTCCTTAAGACCTTTCCCCTCAATTTTATTAAGACATTTCTTTGTATCTTCTATGTACTACTTGAATTCTTTGATGAACTTTATGATTGTTCTATTAAATTCTGAATACTAGGGTTCATCTAAGTAATTCTCTTTGTCAACCATATGATACTGGCTTGATCTTTCAAACTTCTGGTATTTTGATGATGATGTTTTTGGTACATGGACTTGTTTTGTTAGTTGTAGAAATGATGTAGGAAGAGAAGGTTATGTCAGAGGAGAGGATGTCTGGTGGATCGAGCCTAGAGGTTGGAAATGGCTTGTGTGGGATGAGGTTAGGTAGATGGAGAAAACTGTGCTGGTGTACAGGATGTGAATCCTGGTGCAAGCCTGGAGTGAGGAGATTGATCTGCCTTGGTGGAGTGTGGTTGATACATTGTGCACCCCAATATCTTATCTGGGGTCAGAGAACAGAACAGCCACAATATTAAACATAGAGTTTAGGCAGTGATAGCACACACCTTTAATCCTAGCATTCCAGAGGCACAGATCCACCCAGATCTCTGTGAGTTCAAAGCCACACTGGAAACAGCCAGGCATGGTAACACACGCCTTTAGTCCCAGGAAGTGATGGCAGGAAACAGAAAAGTATATAAGGTGTGAGGACCAGGAACGAGAGCCTGCCCCAGCCAGCGGGGTGTCAATGGGGGCAACCCACCTGTGGGAGAGAATGAGAGGGATGGGAGACATGAGAGAAGACAGCAAGACAGTGTGTTCTGATCAAGCTGCAAATTTTATTCTCCTCAGCAAGGCTTATATATCATGGGGGGGGGAGGGAAGGGGTGCACAACGTGCAGTACATGCAGGTGAAGGGGGACATGCAGGTGAAGGACTACGTACAAGTTGTGAGGCTGCTGTTGCTATGCTACCTGACCTGCCTGACCTGTTCTTTATCTTTGGGGGCATCTGGTTTAGGGCAGGGGCTTGTTCTCTGGCCTAGCTAGTACTTTTCCATGGTCCATGTTTGGTCTCTGACAAGAGCCTTTTTAAGCTTTTAGCTTTTAGCAGCAGTTCAGCTGAGATTCATTTGGATGAGGACTCAGAGGTTTCCAGTTTGAAGAAACAAGATCAACTGAGGAATTGGCGAGGTGAAGTTAGCTGTGGCTTGTTCTGTTTCTTTGATCATTCAGCATTCACCCCAATACCTGGCTCCAGGTTTGTTTTTATTAATAAGACCTTTTAAGATTTGTGCTACAGTGAAGTGGTAGTATATAGCAAGAGAACACCCTGCCCACATAAAGCATGGATCCCACAGACCTTCCACCTTCTAACCTCCTGCCCCCAACTTGTTGATTTATCCTAAATCCCAACTACAGCAGGCAACTGCTACTAACCTATAGGCCAATTCTGCCAGGGAAAGCGGTAGGCTGACAACACATCTTCACCTTTCTTTCTGCTCCTTCACCCCAATGTCCCCAGTCTCAACTCCAGATCTATAACAAAAGCAATGCTGCAGTCTCTCTTTCATCTCTAACCTCATCCCAAACAGATCACAAAGAATTCCTTCTCCAAACTCATCTCATTATCCCAATTTGAACAGACCTATATATAATACCTAGTGAAAAATAAATCTCAAAACAAAACAAAACTAAAAAGTCCAGGGCCACATGGTTTATTTAAATTCTAACAGACATTTAAAGAAGAGTTAATATGAACAATCCCCAAATTACTACACAAAATAGAAACAGGATAAATATTACCCATTTCATTTTATGAGGCCACAGTTACCCTGATACCCAAACCATATAAAGATGCAACAAAGAAAGAGAATTACAGACTAATTTTTTCTATGAGAAAACAGATACAAAACCAATAAAAATACCTGCAAAACAAATTCAAGAACACATCATAATGAACAGATACCATGATCATGTAGGCTTCATCCCAGAGATTCATGGATGGTTCAGTGTATAAAAATCAATGAATGGTATCCACAATATAAACAAACTGAAAAGAAAACCAGACATGGTCATCTCACTAGATGTAGAAAAGGCCTTTGACAAAATCCAACATCCCTTCATGACCCAGGTCCTGGAGAGATTAGGGATACAATTGATATGCCTCAACACAATAAAGGCAGTTTACATCAAGCTCATAAGCAACATCAAATTAAATGGAGAGAAACTCAAAGCAATTCCACTAAGATCATGAAGAAGACAAGGCTGTCCATTCTCCATAGTGATTGAATGTAGTACCCGAAGTCTTAGCCAGAGAAATAAAGCAACTTAAAAAAAATGGAATACAAATTGGAAACAAAGAAGCCAAACTATCATTATTTGGAGATGATATGATACTTTACATAAGTCACCAAAAAAAATCCACCAGGGAACTTCTTCAGTTGATAAACACTTTCAGGGAAGTGGCAGAATACAAGATTAACTAAAATAAATAAGTAGCCCTCCTATATACAAAAGACAAATGGACTGAGAAAGAAATCAGGGAAACAGCACCTTTCATAATAGCTTCACATAATGTAAAGTATCTTGGGGGATAACTCTAACCAAGCAAGTGAAACACTTGTATGATAAACTTCAAGTCTTGATCCTGGCAGGGGCAGCGGTGCATGCCTTTAATCCCAGTACTCAGGAGGCAGAGGCAGGTGGATCTCTGTGAGTTTGAGGCCAGCCTGGGCTATAGAGTGAGTTCCAGGAAAGGCACCAAAGCTACACAGAGAAATCTTGTCTCGAAAAAACAAACAAACAAAAAAGGAAAAAACCTGATAGAAAAGAAAGTGGAGAATAGCCTTGAAGTCATTGGCACAGGATAAGGCTTTCTGAACAGAACAACATTGGTACAAAGATCAACAATAATTAAATGGAGCTCATGAAACTGGCATCTTCTCTAAGGCAAAGGACACTGTCATTCAAACAAAGCAGCAGGCTACAGAATGGGAAAATATTTTTACCAACTACATATCTGATAGAGGGCTAATATCCAAAATATATAAAGAGCTCAAGAAACTAGATTTCAAAAAACCAAGCAATCCAATTACACAATGGGGTCTAAACAGAATTCTCAATAGAGGAATTTCAAATGGCTGAGAAATGCTTAAAGAAATGTTCAACATCCTTAGCCACAAGGGAAATGTAAATCAAAACTACTTTGAGATTCCATTTTACATTTGTTAGAATGTCTAAGATCCATAACCCAGGTGACAGCTTCTGCTGGTGAAGATATAGAGCAGTGGGAACATGCTTCCATTGGTGGTGGTACCGCAAACCTATATAGCCACTATGGAAATCACTATGGAGGTTTCTCAGAAAGTGTTGAATCCACCTACTTCAAGACATACCTATATCACTCTTGGGCACATACCCAAAAGATGCTTCACCCTACCACAAGGTCACTTGCTCAACCGTGTTCACTGCTGCTCTATTCATAATAGCAAGAAACTGAAAATAACCTGAATGTCCCTCAATAGAAGAATGGATAAAGAAAATGTGGTACATTTATACAATGGAGCATCACTCAGCTGTTTAAAAAAAATGACATCATTGTGTGGCCTGTTTGCCACTCCGGGCCAGGGTGAAATCTGGGCCTGGGCTGCAGCCAAAGCCATGTCTGCATTTATGGTCCTACTGAAACCTACATCTGTGTGGACATCTATGATCCATGTTGCCGCCAAAGACCACAAGGATGCCCGGGGTTTGAGCTGCTACTTGTGGCCATGTTTGTATTTGGAGGCAGTGGTGCCACCGAGTCATTCTGATCCAAGTGTCTTGAACTGCCACCAGGGGCCTACATGACATCTGAGCCTGAGCTGCTGTTAAGGGCCACATCTGGGACAATGACCCTACAGGAGCCAGGGTCTGTGTTGATGTCCATGGCTTCTAATACCACTGAAGGCTATGCCAATACCAGGGGTCGGACTACCTCCTTGGCCATGTTGGTGCCTGAGGGCCACATTGCTATTGGGGCCATGCTGATCTGAGTGTCCTAAGCTGCCTCCTAGGACCATGGTGACATCCAATCCCAGGTTGCTGCCGAGGACCATGTCTGGGTTCACGATCCTACCACAGTTGTGTTCTGTGTTGATTTTGTGGCCTATGTTGCCACCAAAGGCAGATCCTTGAGGTCTAGACTGCAAGATGTGGCCATGTTTGTGTCCAAGGACTGTAGTTGGAAGGTTTCTCTGGTCTCATCCATCCCCAAGGTCCCACAGCCACTTATAAAATAATCATTCAGAGGTTTAATATGAATTACCAATTACATGGCCTATGGCAGGCTTATTTCTATTAATTTATAAGTTGCCATGTACCTGTGGCTCACCAGTACTTTCACATGTTGCTTCTCCTTAGCAGCTGCTGGCATCTCTCCCCCCCTCCTTTCTTCTTCCTGTCTCTCTCTTCAATTTCCTGCCTTGCTATAACCTGACTTGCCATAGGCCAAACGACTTTATTTATCAACCAATCAGGGCAACATATATTCACAGTGTACAGAAAGACATCCCACAGCACGTCCCCTTTTCTATCTAATCAAAAAGAAAGGTTTTAAACTTTATCATAATAAAATTACATATAATAGAACAGTTATCAAGCAAGAATTACAGTTATAATATCTAGTCTATTTGTATTTGGCAAAATTAAAGAAAATATTTTATTATCTATCTTACATTTATGAGTCTAAAGTTTCATATCTAATTTATTTTTATCATTTTATCATAACCAAGGAAAATTATAATTATAACTATCTAGTCTTCAACTATATCAAAGACCCCAGAAGGATAAAACATTACCTAAGTAAACAGAAAATGCATTGTAAGCAACTTCCAAAATTCTAGAAATGGCAGAGACAACTGCATGCCTGAATAGTCATCCAAAATTCCTCTGTAATGTTGGAGCATCTATCCATAGCCAATAGGCCTAAAGTTTTTTAGTCACTTCTCCCTGTGTCCTGTAGAATGTCTGGCAGTCTCCTCTGTGTAGCAGAAACCTGAAGAACCATCTTGTCTTGCAAAGACCAGTGGTTACCTTCCTATGGGTCCTGCATGTCCAGTTTATACAACATATTATCAGCAGTCCAGGCAAGACTTGCCCAAATGGCTATTTTTGCCACCAAGAAAAAATCCATATATAATGTCTTTGATGCCTATCTTTCTCTTTGAAGTAAATTGGTGCTGCCAGAAGCAGACATGTCACACTGCCCAGAAAGTCTAAGTTTTTAAAACATTTCAAATGCCATATTCTGTAGGTCTTTGAAGTGTTTGAAGATTACCTACCTAATTGAAATATATCTATGTATACCTAGAAAACTTAACTAACATGATTATAAGTTTGATTATCATGAATGACTAGTTATTAATCTGTATTTCTTAATTATATATTATAATTTTAAATGAGCTGTACAAATATAATACCTTAAACAAGAGTAGAAATATGCAAAGAGTATAACAAAATTAACTTTAAATTTGTATCAACAAACTAAAATTCATGGCAATGAAAACATTTTAAACAAGTTGTTGCTCCTTAAAAATAGATTCAATAATCTACCCCTTCATCCTATCATATCTGTAATATTCCCTTTCCTTCTTTAGAAAGAGATTGCATTTGTAATCAACCCCCTTTAAATAAAAATAAACATTTATAAACAATATTTTGGGAATTTATGCATAGCTTCTCATACTACTTCCTACTGTTTGAGAGCACTGGCAATCTTACAGGGATCCTGAGAAAATTAAGAATTATGGTCAAGTCCTGACTGGAGTAGTCTGTGAGGCTGTATTCTATGAGCCAGCTGCCTTGAAGCTGTTCTGGATGCTGGATCATCTGGAGACCTCTCAGGGGGTCTTGGCTGATCAAACCATAGTAGTTTAGAAGCAATCCATATGTTCTCATCTTCTGTGGAAACAAAAGCAGAACCTCTTTTCCAAAGCAACGTATCCTTAGACACAAATTTTGTAGACAAGATGCCTTTAAAATATATACATTGGTTTAACTCAGCAGCCTTTACAATCAAATGTTTTTCTTCGGTTAAAAATCCCAAAGACAATATAATTGAGACTCTATGTATGATTTCCATCTTTATGTGGCTTATTTTTTATACTTTTATTGTCTCTTTAAAAACTTTATTTATTTTTTAATTTTTTATTTTTATTTTGCAATACAATTCAGTTCTACATATCAGCCATGATTCCCTTGTTCTACCCCCTCCGCCCCCCCTCACTTTCCCCCCGGGCCACCTCCCATTCCCACCTTCAGGGCAAAGCCTCCCCCACAGACTGAGATCAACCTGGTAGACTCGGTCCAGGTAGGTCCAGTCCCCACCTCCCAGGCCGAGCCAAGCGATCCTGCATAGGCCCTAGGTTTCAAACAGCCAACTCATGCAATGAGCACAGGACCCAGTCCCACTGTCTGGATGCCTCCCAAACAGATCAAGCCAATCAACTGTCTCACCCATTCAGAAGGCCTGATCCAGTTGGTGACCCCTCAGCTACTGGTTCATAGTTCATGTGTTTCCATTCGTTTGGCTATTTGTCCCTGTGCTTTATCCAACCTTGGTCTCAACAATTCTCGCTCATATAAACCCTCCTCATTCTCACTAATTAGACTCCCAGAGCTCCACTGGGGCCTAGCCATGGATCTCTGCATCCAGATCCCTCAGCAGTTGGATGGGGTTTCTAGCACGACAATTAGGGTGTTTGGCCATCCCATCACCAGAGTAGGTCAGTTCGGGCAGTCTCTCGACCAATGCCAGCAGTCTGTTGTGGGGGTATCTTTGTGGATTTCTGTGGGCCTCTCTAGCACTTTGCTTCTTCCTATTCTCATGTGGTCTTCATTTACCATGGTCTCCTATTCCTTGTTCTCCCTCTCTGTTGTTGATCCAGCTGGGATCTCTCACTCCCCCAAGCTCTCTTTACCTCGACCCTCGCCCTTCATTACCCCCACTCATGTCCAGGCTGTTCATGTAGATCTCTTCCATTTCTCCATCATTGGGCGATCCCTGTGTCTTTCTTTGGGTCCTGTTTTCCAGGTAGCCTCCCTGGTGATGTCAGTAGCAGCAGTCCAGTCATCCTTCTTCCACTTCTAGTATCCTCCTATGAGTGAGTATATACCATGTTTGTCTTTCTGAGTCTGGGTTACCTCACTCAGGATGATTTTTTCTAGATCCATCCATTTGTCTGCAAAACTCATGATATCATTGTTTTTCTCTGCTGAATAGTATTTCATTGTGTATATGTACCACATTTTGTTTATCCATTCTTCAGTTGAAGGGCATCTAAGTTGTTTCCAGGTTCTGGCTATTACAAACAATGCTAATATGAACATAGCTGAACAAGTGCTCTTGGTGTGGTTGAGCATTCCTTGGGTATATGCCCAAGAGTGGTATAGTTGGATCTTGAGGGAGATGGATTCCCAATTTTCTAAGAAAGCACCATATTGATTTCCAAAGTGGTTGTACAAGCTTGCATTCCCACCAGCAGTGGAGGAGAGTTCCCCTAGCTCCACATCTTCTCCAGCATAAGGTGTCTTCAGTGTTTTTGATCTTAGTCATTCTGACAGGCGTAAGGTGGTATCTCAGAGTTGTTTTGATTTGCATTTCCCTGATGGTTAGGGATGTTGAGCAATTCATTAAATGTCTTTCAGCCATTTGAGTTTCCTCTGTTGAGAATTCTCTGTTTAGTTCTATAGCCCATTTCTTAATTGGACTGTTGGGCATTTTGATGTCTAATTTCTTGAGTTCCTTATATATTCTGGATATCAGTCCTCTGTCAGATGTGGGGTTGGTGAAGACCTTTTCCCATTCTGTAGGCTGTCGTTTTGCCTTGTTGACCGTATCCTTTGCTCTACAAAAGCTTCTCAGTTTCAAGAGGTCCCATTGATTGATTGTTTCTCTCAGAGTCTGTGCTACTGGTGTTATATTTAGGAAGTGAGCTCCTATGCCAATGCGTTCAAGACTACTTCCTACTTTCTCTTCTAGCAGGTTCAGAGTAGCTGGATTTATGTTGAGGTCCTTGATGCACTTGGACTTAAGTTTTGTGCACGGTGATAGATATGGATCTATTTGCAGCCTTCTACACGTTGATATCCAGTTATGCAAGCACCATTTGTTGAAGACGCTTTCTTTCTTCCATTGTGCACTTTTGGCTTCTTTGTCAAAAATTATATGTTCATAGGTGTGTGGATTAATGTCAGGGTCTTCAATTCGATTCCATTGGTCCACATGTCGGTTTTTATGCCAGTACCAAGCTGTTTTTATTACTGTAGCTCTATAGTAGAGCTTGAAGTCAGGGATCATGATGCCTCCAGAGGTTGTGTTATTGTACAGGATTCTTTTGTCTATGCTGGGTTTTTTGTTTTTCCATATGAAGTTGATTATTATTCTTTCCAGGTCTGTGAAGAATTGTGTTGGTATTTTGATGGGGATTGCATTGAATCTGTAGATTGCTTTTGGTAAGATTGCCATTTTTACTATGTTAGTCCTGCCTATCCATGAGCATGGGAGAGTTTTCCATTTTCTGACATCTTCTTCAATTTCTTTTTCCAGGGACTTAAAGTTCTTCTCATATAGGACCTTCACTTGCTTGGTTAGTGTTACTCCAAGGTATTTTATGTCATTTCTGGCTATTGTAAAGGGTGATGTATCTCTGATTTCCTTCTCAGCTTCTTTGTCCATTGTATATAGGAGGGCTACTGAATTTTTGGAGTTGATCTTGTATCCTGCTATGTTGCTGAAGGTGTTTATAAGCTGTATCAGTTCCTTGGTGGAATCTTTTGGGTCTCTCAAGTATACTATCATGTCATCTGCAAATAGGGAAAGCTTGACTTCTTCCTCTCTAATTTGTATCCCCTTAATCTCCTTATGTTGTCTTATTGCTCTGGCTAGAACTTCAAGTACTATTGCTGTGGGATGTTCTGTATAGCAAATGTGTTGCTGATTAGTCAATAAATAAAACACTGATTGGCCATTGGCTAGGCAGGAAGTGTAGGCGGGACAAGGAGGAGAATAAAGCTGGGAAGTGGAAGGCTGAGTCAGAGAGACACTGCCAGCCGCCATGATGAGAAACAGCATGTGAAGATGCTGGTAAGCCACGAGCCACATGGCAAGGTATAGATTTATAGAAATGGATTAATTTAAGCTGTAAGAAAAGTTAGCAAGAAGCCTGCCACGGCCATACAGTTTGTAACCAATATAAGTCTCAGTGTTTACTTGGTCAGATCTGAACGGCTGTGGGACTGGCAGGTGAGAGAGATTTGTCCTGACTGTGGGCCAGGCAGGAAAACTTGAGCTACATACTATATTGAATAAGTATGGGGAGAGCAGACAGCCTTGCCTCGTTCCTGATTTTAGTGGAATTGCTTTGAGTTTCTCTCCATTTAATTTGATGCTGGCTGTTGGCTTGCTGTAAATTGCCTTTATTATGTTTAGATATGTTCCCTGTATTCCTGATCGCTCCAAGACCTTTATCATGAAGGGGTGTTGGATTTTGTCAAATGCCTTTTCTGCATCTAGTGAGATGATCATGTGTTTTTTTTTCTTTGAGTTTGTTTATATGGTGTATTACATTGACGGACTTTTGTATGTTGAACCACCCTTGCATCCCTGGAATGAAGCCTACTTGATCATGGTGGACAATTGAAAAACTTTATTTTTTTAAATCTATCTATTTCATTATATAACTGCATATATTCCTTTTTCTCTCTTCCAAGCCTACATACATTTTTACACACACTGTAAACAGTTTAGAGGTTTATTTCATCTGAATCTGTTTTATTGTGAATCTATTGCTTTAAACTGCAGCGTGACTAGGACAGAAGTGGCAGCCTTGGCTCCTGACTCCCCCCACTTCAACTTCTCAACATGGTGGAGGTAATTCACTTCCACCTCTGGGAGTCATGCTCTCTGCCAACTCTGGGAGGCAGTGGGTCCATGCTTCCATCCAGCAGCCAGTAGCCCAGAAACCTTTTCTTTCTTTCTTTCTTTTTGTCTGTACTAGTAAAAGCTATATCCAACACACACCATGCTACACAGTATAAAGACATCATTGTGTACAGCAGCGGGAATCCACCATGCTGCTTAGCTTATGGTGGCTGGCAGCCAGCTCCATTTCACAGGCAGCTGTTGAGAGACAAGTCTCTACGCTGCTACTGGCATGAGACTGTGAGACTAGGAAGCCTAGTGTGTCTCTGTTTCTGTACATTCAGGATCTTTAAGCTTTCTTAGGTCTATGTGGATCAATGCCCAGTGGTGAAAACCAAGTGTAGTCAGAAGGTTTCTCTTGTCTTGCCCAGCCCCAAGGTCCCACAGCCACTTAAAAAACAATTATTCAGAGGTTTAATATGAATTACCAATTGCATGGCCTATAGCAGGCTTATTTCCATTAATCTATAAGTTGTCATGTAGCTGTGGCTTACCAGTACTTTCACATGTTGCTTCTCCTTGGTGACTGTGGGTGTCTCTCCCGCCTTCTTTCTTCTTCCTGTCTGTCTCCTCAATTTCCTGCCTTGCTGTAACCTGACTTGCCATAGGCCAAACAGCTTTGTTTATCAACCAGTCAGGGCATACACATATTCACAGTGTACAGAAAGATATCCCACAGCAAAGGGCAATGCCACCACCAGGGCCATGCCAATCTTAGTGGCCTGTGCTGTCACCTGGGTCTGTGGTGTTACCTGCATCTGGACTGCTGCTGATGGCCATGTCTGGGTCCCTGGCCCCATGACTGACTGGGTCTTAGTTGATGTCTATGGCTCCTGTTATCACCAAGTGCTGTGCTGATGCCCAGGCCTGGTCAGCCACATAAGATTGTGTTGGTATCTGGTGGCCATGCTGATGCTAAGACCATACTGATCTGGAGGACCTGCACTACCACCACAGCCATGGTGATTTCCAGCTTGAGCTACTGCCAAGGGCCATGTCTGGGTCCTTGGTCCCAATGCACCTGGGGTCTGTGTTGATGTCCATGGCCAGTATTACCATGGGGAGGGGAGCATCAGAACCATGTGTGCTGAAATCCAATGGCCATGCTAAGCCAGCCCTGCCCTTCACTGGCCCTGGGAAAGCTGGCCCTGTCCCTCACTGGACATTGCAGTAGGAGAGCTGGCCCCACCCCTCGTGGAATAGCTGACCTCCTCACTCTTGAGAGATAACCCTGCACCTCACCAAGGTTGTAGAAGAGCTGTCTCCATGACATGTGCCTAGGAGAGCTGACTCTGCCCCTTGTATAAGGGAGGCAGTTCCAGTTCCCCTGACTGACAAGCTCAGCTATCACAAAAACCTACAATTTAGGGCTTGGGTTGGTCCACAATAACATCTACCCCTCTATCACCTGCTGAAACAAATGAAGGTATTGGTCCTGAAGAATGCTAGCCACAGGATCCTCATGACTGGGGCAACAGCAAGATATCTGAAAGGAGGTTCAGTGAGGGTCCATTGATGACGGTGTGTCAGAGGCCAGAGACCTTGAACCAGACCAATGACTCATTGCAATGAACATTTATGGATGGGCAAAAGGGTATACTTTGTGAAACACTGTCTGCTTCCAATGTCACTAGGATGAATGAAGAGGTTTTGGGGACATGGAAAAGACAGAAGTATGCAGTGTTTTTTTCTTTTGTTCTGTTTTTAATAAATGTTGGGGAGTTTCCTTTTGGAGGTACTGCAGGAGTGAGGGATGGATATAGAGGGACTAGGAGGTGAATGGGATTGGGGTGCATGAGGTGAAATTCCCAAAGAAGCAATAATTATGAGAATATGAGAATATGAGAATATGAGTATATGAGTATATGAAAATATATATATATATATATATATATATATATATATATATATATATAATAAATTTTGCAGACAAATGAATGGAACTAGAAAAAAGTCATCCTGAGTGAGGTTACCCAGATTCAGAATTTTAATATGGTATTTATCCACTTATATGTGGTCATTTCCATTAAATAAATCATAACCAATCTAAAATCTGTAATCTCAGCGAAGTCAGCTATACAAGAAGTGTCTGGGGTGGTCATATGGATCTCCCAGGGAGGGGGAAATAAAATAGGTTATATGGGTGGACTGGGGTGGGACAGGGAATGAGATGATCATGTGAAGGAGGAGGAGTGATGGAGTTGGTGCAGTGAATGTGGGGAGATACAACTAGAACTGAGGGACATTTGAGGGGTGGTATGGAAACTTAGTGCAGTGGAGACATACTAAAATATATGAAGGTGATCCTAATGAAGTCTCCAAATAATATGGGAGATGAAGCCCCAACTGGCCATCTCTTGTCATCAAATTAAGCTTTCGGTAGTGGGATTGGGTTATGTTCATTTGAGTTGATGGCCAAAGGGGTCCCATGGAGATTCCCCCAACAACCCAGGCTGTTGCCAAGATAATAGGTTGCTCTTCTCAAACAGACAGCAACACCCTGTTGCTGAAGACAAAACTTACACAATTCATTGAGCATGGAGAGGTGGAGGTGGTGCCTACTTAGACCCTATACCAACATTTTCTAGTGTTTTTGGTATATGAAGGTATAGTACTTTGCAGGTTACCAAAAGAGAAACATAAACATAAATACCAGCCCAGACACAAAACTTTTGTCTACAATCTCTTTTGCCTGAAAGATATGGCAGAGAACTTGTAGGAGTAGCCAACCAACATCTGATTTGACTTCAGGTGCATGCAACAAGAAAGAACTCATCCCCAACACTGCTTGAGTAACCAAAAACCAGAGACTAGATAACCCAGAGACCTAGGGTAAAATCAAACATGACCAGTCTAAAAAAAATCAATAAAATAATTTCTAATGATATTCTGCTATACTCAAGATTAATGCCTTATCTAGTCATCATCAAAGAGGCTTCCTCTGTTAGCCAAGAAACAGACATTTATCAGACTGTGATTGCTTCAAACCACAGAGGAGGCACACACACACACACACACACACACACACACACACACACACACAAATCTGCTGGGAACTATGAAAACACCCAATAGCAACTTTGAAATGTCCAAAAGGATGACAGGACCCCACAAAGAGGATTCCACATGGACTATGGTAAAGCCATTAACACCACAGAAAGATCAACTTTGGACTACAAACTGCTCAAGACAATTTTGAGATGGCTAGCTGAGATGATTAAGATTCATAAACAACTCAAGCAAGGACTTGAGACAAGCCCTACATTTTCCTATTATGCAGATACTGGACAAATGATACTACTAACTCTCTCAGGACTTGACAATTAACCCAAATATTTTCTTTTCAGGATTCTCTAAAGATGTCTTCACCTTCAGAAAACAGGATGTAATTTTAAGAAAACAACGCCCACATTTCCAAGAGGTGGGGTGGGTAAAGTTTTTTGGTTGTTCAATGACTTATAGATAATTGTCATGTTTATGATGGTTGGTTACAAGTTATTAATTGTTAATGGTCAGGAAAAAAGCTGAACAAGGAGATTAGATTCAGAGTTTTTGTTTAAAAAAGAAAAAAGTGAATATAGATTTGAGGTAGATCATTGAATCTGCTCTGAGAAAAAAAGATAAGAAATAGTAGGATAAATGGGTAGATCATTGAATCCATTCTAAAAAGAAAAGGAGGAAGATATAAAAATGACAAAAGGTAGATTATTGAATCTATTATGAAAAGAAAATACAGAAAATATGGATATGATAAGATAAAAGGGATATTATTGAATCTACATTTTAAAAGGAACTACTTGTTTTACATAGGATAAGTAATGAAAATTTTTTGTCTGACTTTATCAAATGTTACTGGACTGGATATTGTTAATATATATAATGGAGTTTTTTGTCTGAATCTGTCTAATGGTAATAGACTAGACATTGTTAATATAACTCTTGACTGTATATATTGTATATACTTATTGGATACAGTTTTTCTTGGCTTAGTTATAAGCTTTTTAAAAATTTTAGACAAAAAAAGGGGAAATGTGGTGATATTATGTTCCCCAAAATTTTGTGCACCATAGTAAACTTATCTGGGGTCAGAGAACAGAACAACCACTAGATATAGAGGCCAGAAAATGGTGGCACACACGCCTTTTATCCTATCACTTGGGAGGCAGAGATCCATTCAGATCTCGGTGAGTTTAAAGCCACACTGGAAACAGCCAGGCATGGTGACTCATGCCTTTAATCCCAGGAAGTAAGCCTTAAATCCCAGGAAGTGATGGCAGAAAGCAGAAAGGTATATAAGGCATGTGTAGTTAGAGTTTTCCTGCCTGGCCCACAGTCAGGACAAATCTCTCTCACCCACCAGTCCCACAGCCACTCAAACCCAACCAAATAAACACACAGAGACTTATATTGCTTACAAACTGTATGGCTGCAGCAGGCTTCTTGTTATCTAGTTCTTCTATCTTAAATTAACCCATTTCTATAAATCTATACCTTGCCACATGGCTCGTGGCTTGCCAGTATCTTACATGTTGGTACTCATGGCAGTGGCTGGCAGCGTCTCCCGACTCAGCCTTCCTGTTCCCAGAATTCTCCTCTCTCTTTGTCCTGCCTATACTTCCTGCCTGGCTACTGGCCAGTCAGTGTTTTATTTATTAACCAATCAGAGCAACACATTTAACATATAGAACATCCCACAGCAGGCGTGAGGACCAGGAACTAGAGCTGGTTAAGCTTTTAGGCTTTTGAGCAACAGTTCAGCTGAGATTCATTCCAGATGAGGACACAGAGGTTTCTAGTCTGAGGAAATAGGATTAGCTGAGGAACTGGCAAGGTGAGGTGGCTATGGCTTGTTCTGTTTCTCTGATCATTCAGCATTCACCCCAATACCTGGCTTCAGTTTTGTTTTTATTAATAAGGATAGTTAAGATTCATACCACAACTAATCAAGGAACATATGAACTCACAGGGACTGAAGCAGCAATCACAGGCCCTACATGGGTCTGTATCAGGTCCTCTGCATATACGATAGAGTTATTAGCTTGATATTTTTATGGGACGCCTGACTGTGAGAACGAGTGGTCTCTGACTCTTGTGCCTGGTCTTGGGACTCTTTCCCTCCTGTTAGCTTGCCATCTCCAACTTCAATGTGATAGTTTTTACTTCATTTTGTTATATTTTACTTTGTCATGTTTGGTTGTTATCTCTTGAAAGCCTGTGCTTTTCTAATGAGAGACAGAAAGGGGTGGAACCTGAGGGGAAGGAACGTGGAAAGGTACTGGGAGGAGTAGAGGGAGGGGAAACTATATTTAGGATATATTGTATGAGAAAATAATTTTTTTCCAAAAAGGGAAAATAAATGAATAAATAACTTAAATTTTGTTATATCATGAAATTTTTTTCTTCATTTTTTAGATTGTGATTGATTTCTGGTTATTGTAGTCCCTACTGGCATAAGTGGCCTCTCAGACATGTAGAACATCAATCCATGTGCTTATGTCTTTCAAAGACTCCATTGGGAAGTCAGGTGCTATTGTAATGAGCCTGCCTTTACATGTGAGTTGATCTTTTCCCTTGTAGTTTTTTATTATTATTAAGAAATTTTCTATTCATTCTACATACCAACCACAGATCACCCTCTCCTCCCTCCTCCCGCCCCCCCAAACTTCCCCCTCAACCCACCCCCCATTCCCACTTCCTCCAAGGCAAGGTCTCCTGTGGGGAGTCAGCAGAGCCTGGTGCATTCAGTTAAGGCAGGTCCAAGCCCCTCTTCCCTGCACTAAGGCTGTGCAAGGTGTTCTACCATAAGCACTAGGCTCCAAAAAGCCCGCTCGTGCACCAGGGACAGATCCCAATCCCACTGACTTGGGGCCCCCTAAACAGTTCAAGCTAAACGACTCTCTCACCTGTCCAGAGGGCCTGGTTTAGTACCATGGGGGCTCCACAGCTATTAGTCCACAGTTCATGTGTTTCCAGTACTCTGGCTGGCCATTTCTGTATGTTTTCCCATCATGATTTTGATGTCCCTTGTACATAGAATCCCTCCTCTCTCTCATCGAATGGACTCCTGGAGCTTGGCCTGGCGACCAGCCATGGATCTCTGCAGCTGCTTCCATCAATTACTGGATGAGGGCTCTATGATTACAGTTAGGGTATTTACTAATCTGATTATTGGATTAGGCCAGTTCAGGCACCGTCTCAACTCTTTGCTAGTAGTCTAAGGTGGGGTCATCCTTGTAGATTCCTGGGAACTTCCCTAGCACCCTGTTTCTCCTTATTCCCATGATGTCTTCTTTTATCATGGTATCTCTTTCCTTGCTCTCCTACTCTGTCCTTGTTCCAGCTCAGACCTCTTATTCCTCTATCTTCTCAACCCACTTGCAGGCAAATGGATGGAACTAGAAAATATATTCCAGAGTGAGTTAACCTAGATTCAGAAGGACAAACATGGTATGTACTCACTTAGAAGTGGATACTAGAAGTAAAGCAAAGGATATCCAGACTACAACCCACAGCTCCAAAGAAGCTAGCTAACAAGGAGGACCCTCAAAAGGACACATAGATTGCCCAGTAAAAGAGAGATAGATGAGATCTACATGAGCAAACTGGGGTTGGGGGAGTAATGAGGGGCAAGGAATGGGGGATGAGAACATAAGGGAATGGGAGGTCCCTTGTGGTTTTTAATATCCTTTCTTGGTTTTGCACATTTAGTATTTTGATTATTATGAGTCATGGGTGATGTCTTGTCTGGTCCTGTTTGTTTGGAGTTTGGTATATGTCTTCTATGTTAACAGGCATCTGTCATAAGTTCGGAGTTTTCTTCTATGATCTTCTTGAAGATTTAGTCTATGACATTGATTTGGAATTATTCTCCCTCATCTATGCCTATAATTCAAAGGCTCAGGTTTCCTCATGTAGTCCACATTTCCTGTAGGTTCCTTTCCTGTTTTCTAATTTTTGTTTTTTATTTTTTATATTGCTTATAAAATATAAGCAATTTACTCTAGATAATCTAGTGTTTTCTTCTAGTAGTTGTATTCTATCTTTCTTTGATTCATTCTACTTATAAGACTTTCCTCTGAGTTTTCTAGTTTGGTTGTTGGGCTTTTCAATTCTATCTTTACTTCAGATTCATTTACTCCTCTTCAGTGTTTCTATCTCCTGGTTGAATTCTGCATTCAAGTCCTGGGGTTTCTTCATCATTTCCATCAGCCTTATGTTTGTATTTTCTTGGTCATCAGTTAAGCATTTATTGATTCTCCTGGAATCCTTTCTCCTTAATTTTATTGAGCTGTTTTGTTTGTGTCTCCTTTAAACTCCCTGAATTCTTTGATGAAGTTTATGATTATCCTCTTACATTCTGTGTCATGGGGGTCATTTAGGTAATTCTCATTGGCAAACATTTCTACAGGACTGGCTGGTTTTGAAGGGGAGATACTGGCTTCATCTTGATCTTTCATACTGTTTGAATTTTTGCAGGAAGGACTGGGCACATGGGCTTCCGATATGGACAGAACAGATTGGTGGCAGAAGAAAGTATGTGATGGTAGGTTCAGTCTAGAGGTTGAAATGAGCTTAAATGGAATGAAGATAGGTTGATAGAAGGGAGCAAGTTTGTGTTCAGGGCATCTTGGTCCAAAATGGTGTGGGGGTAGATTTGGCTGGGTGCATAGTTTAGATGTAGCATGTTAGGAGACATTAGTTGGGGGCAGAGCAATTTTTGGCAGAAGCCTAGAGATTGGTTGTGGCTCAGATATGTGTGGCCACAGTAGTCAGGGACTGGATTAAATCAGTTTAAAAGGGTCCATGGAGGGGAGGGTCAGGCAGAGTCACTGGGCTCGACCCTGGAGAATGATATGAAGGAACAGACTGAAATCTCTCTTGTTTGTATTTTATTTTATTTTTTAATTTCTTTTGTCATGGTGTGGTGATACTTGGTTTGTGCTCTCACAAATAAAGCTTGCTTGGAGATCAGAGTACAGAGCTAGTCACTAGAAGCCAGGTAGTGGTGGCACACACCTTTTATTCCAGCACTTGGGAGGAGGAAACAGGAAGTGACATGGCTGGGCAGAGAGAGGAAGTGATAAGGCAGGGTAGAGACAGGAGTTTGGCCCTTTCAGGCTGGATTCGGCAGAGGAAAGACGTCTCTCTAGTGGCTGGCTCCTTTACTGATCTTTCAGCATTTATCCTGATAAATGGCTGTGTGTTTTTATTATTAAGACCAATTAGGATTTGTGCTACATTGTGATGTTTGTGTTGATGTCTAATGAACAGGCTTTTGAAATATTAGTTTGTACAATTTTATGTTGATGTGTGTACATGCCTGCCATGATCACACTCTCACCGGACAGTATGCCTGAGTGTCTGTGTATGCTGAGGTGTATTTTACTGTTTGTATGTGCATTCAGTGTACTGCAAAGGTCAGAAGAGGGATCTGATCACCTGTAACTGGAGTTACAGAAAGTTGTGAGCTGACAACTGCGTGTTGGGAAACAAACCCAGGTGCTCTGCAAGAGCAGTACCTGCTCTTAACAGCTGAACCATCTCTTCAGTTTCTGTGATTTATTACAGCAACCAGGAAAATTGAGAGTGACTGTATGGGACTGTATGAATACATATATTCATAACTTCTGCCAAACTGGAAGTATATGAAGCAATATAAGAAACATATTAAAAGCACACCATGGTTTCAATTCAACTGGTGAGTGAATCACCTGCTCACTGTGTGAGCTTCAGTTGGTTGCTTAAATATGTGAACCTCAGTCTCAGTAGATACCTAATGAGAATGATAACAACACTTAAGTAAAGAGAAAGCTGCAGAAATTCAATGAAAGGAAACAGGGAAAGGGCTTTGGGCTGGTTCTCCAGCATCTCCTGTACTCTGCCTGCCCCAAGAGAGTTCTTTCTCATCCTGTAACAGCTGGGTGTGGAAAACCCAAGCAGCAGAAACCCAAACAGCACCTAGACAACTTGGTGGCAATATGTTACAGAAGAAAGGGAGACTTCCTAACTTCACAAGAGACTTGGGATGTCCACAAGGGACTCTAGATCATGTGGATACTGTTTAATATTATTGTCATAAATATCATTATCAGAGAGACAGCTGGTTAGAGTTCTTGGGTCTTTGAGACAAAGGGACATATGAACTTATTGTAAGTTTAACAGTTTCTTTTTAATAAACTAAAATTTTATAGCTTCTTAGAGTGACCCCAAAGTGGACTCGTGGAAAAAAGAGACTGAGGAGCATTTGAGTTGGGGAGCTGCAGCATATGGATCATTTATTTAGATGAATGACTGCACAAGAGAGTGTTGATTGATGGTGTCTAGACATAAAGGAAAGCTAGTATTTCTGTAGGTCAGCTGATCATGGAGTAGGCAGTGCCAGGAAGAGCAAAGATAGATGCTCTTTAGGTGGGAATATTCATGGGCCACACCCACTTTATGAAGTACTTCCTGGAGTAGCACACCAGCTCACCCCATTCTAACCTCATTTGCCACACCCATTTTCTGGAGCACTGGATGGGCACTGATTGCTCTGGTTAGTTGTACTGGAGGGGCAGCCCAATCAAGGCACATGGTCTCTTTCTGGAGGAACACTGCCTTGTAACTCCACGTCTGAGGTAGGTTCTCTGTGAGGAACAATCTGAACAAGTTAAATCTGGGTGGGTAAAACCATCAGGAGTCTGTGTAGTACAAGCCAACTACTTGTCCCTTCAGAGATCTATACCTCTTAGGAATGTGCTCTGACCTGAACCCTCACTGGGTGATTCCCCTGGAGCCCAGAAAGTACAGCCATCTTATGTCTCACAGACTCCTGAGCCACTATTTCTGAGGGAAACAGTACTCTTCTTACCTGCACAAAATTCAAAACCACCAACATGTTTTGTTTTCCTCCATCAGCAGTAATGCCAAATAGCCTCTGTCTGAGGGACTACTTTACTACCCACTCTGGGAAAACAAAGCAAATCCCCCAACTCCAGAGACCCCTCCTAAGTCCTCTCACTAAAAAGTATTCCCAATGGCTTCAGTTTGGAGAGCCCCAGATTGGTGCAACTTAAAATACACCATGTACCTTCAGCATGAATGAGTCTTGTAGGCTTGGAGATGCCAGCTTTCTTCACTCAGCTACTTCCAAAATTAGCATAGTGATGGTCCATAATTCACTGAAATCAGCAGATCCACCTCTTTTTATCACAGCGGGGCTGCATACCCCTTTCCTTGACCACTGAAAATCATCAGTCAGGGGACCTTTACATAGGTGTGTCACTCATCTCACCCTTTCTGTCTCAGAGCACATCCCCACACATACAAAAATAAAACCACATAGAAAGCAGGATGCTGTCATGCAAGGTTGTATTCTAAGCTACTCTGGAGGCCAAGGAAAGAAGAACCCTCTAGACCAAGAATTCAGGCTCAAATTGGGGAAGATAGTGACCACTTGTGTCAAACAGAAAAACAAACTAACAACTGCATTGATAAATCAAGCTATCAGAGACCAACCACAAAGAGGTAAAATTTACTGTTAACTGAAATTTTTAGATTTATTTTTTTTTAATATTTAAAACAATTTTTAAATTCAAATATATTCTGATCATATTCTTCTCCTCCCCCAATTCATCCAGATCCTCTCTTCCTCCCTACCCACCCAACTTTTAAGTTATTTCACAAAAAACAAGCCACAGCCCAGTACAACACAAAAAACTCCCCAAACCTAGGAAACAAAATACAACATCAGTGTGGTGGTTTGAACAAGAATGGCACCCACAGGCTCATATATTTGAATTCTTGGTCATCAAGGAGTGGCACTACTTGAGAGGAATTAGGAAGTGTGGCCTTGTTGGAAGAAATATGTCCCTAGGGGTGAGTATTGAGATTTCAAAAGCCCAAGCCAGTCCTGGTGTCTCTATCTCTATCTCCCTGCTGCCTGCATATCCAAATGTAGATCTCTCAGCTACCTCTCCAGCACCACATCTCCCTGCATGCCACCATGCTCCCCACCATGACAAAAATGGAATAAAGCTCTGAAACTGTAATCTAGCCCCAATTAAATGTTTTCCTTTCTCAGAGTTGCCTTGGTCATGGTGTGTCTTCACAGCAACAGAACACACTGAATAGACAGAAGTTATATCATCAGGGAGTGAGTAATTGCTGTGGCAGGCCTGACCATGCTGCTTGTTGCCAGAATGTGGACTTTGGATTAGGAAGGAATTGAACACTTTACGTGGGGCCTAATGGACCATACTAGGAGAAATGTGGAAGACAGTGATTCTGAGAGCAATATTGATTATGATTGCCTGTCTCAAGAGATTTCAGAGAAGAAATCAATAGTAGTGGCTTAGAGATCATTTCTGTGATAGTCAACAACAACAAAACAAGACAAAAAGAAAACAACAAACTGTAAACAAATAAAAGCACAACATATACACCAAAACAAACAAACAAACAACTGTAGAATCCATTATTTGTTGGTCAATGGCCTCAGAAGTTAAGATCTGTCCTGGAGCAGTTAATATACCCAATTTCAGTCCATTGAATAAAACTGATTTCCCCTTTACTAGCAGTTGTAATCAACAGTTCAGTTCTGTTGTTAACCTTCATCGTAGTGGCTAGGTTAACATTCATTCATACATTTGTTTTTTAAATATAACAAAATAAATTATAATAAGATAAACAAACTATCACATCAAAGTCATACAAGACAAACAAACTGAAGAAAAAGCACTCAAGATTAGGCCCAAGTGTCAGAGAACCACTCATTCACATTCTTAGGAATCCCATAAAAACACTAAAATGGAAGCTATAGCATAAGCACAGAGGACCTGGTAAAGACCCATGCAGGTACTATGCCTACTGCTTCAGTCTCTGTGAATTCATATGAGTTTTGCTCATGTTGGTTTAGAGAGCCTTGTTTTCTTGGTGTCCACCATCCCCTCTGGTACTTACATTCTTTCTACCTCCTCTTCCCTGGGATTCTCTGAGCTCAGAGGGGAGGAATTTGATGGAAACATCCCATTTAGGGCTGAATGTTCCAAGGCCCCTCCATGTAATATTTGACTGTGGGTCTCTATATTTGTTCCCATCCACTGCACTAGAAAGCTTCTCTGATAGTGGTTGAACAAGGCACTGACCTGTAAGTATAGCCGAATATCATTAGGAATCATTTTATCACTACTCTTTTTTTCTTCTTTCTTTCAGACAAGTATTATTTGGTTTTTCCCTAGGTCCCTAGTCTATCTAGTCTCAGTTTCTTGGTCACCAAGCAGTGTCTGATGTGGTTTTTCATCTTGTGGAGTGAGCTTTAAGACAGATCAGTTACGGGTTGGTTACTCTCACAAGCTTTGTGCCACCGTTGCACAACCATATCTTGCAGAGAGCACACCATTGTAGGTAAAGGGTTTGTGGCTAGATTGGCATTTACATGTCTCTTTTGATAGCGTGTAGAGTACCTTCCCATGCCAAAGTCTCTGGAATACAGGTATGAAGGCTCTTTGTAGACACCATCTCAATATCTCCATATTAAAAAAGTTATCTGCATCTTGTCTTCAGCTCAGGGCTTTGCTGTAAGTATGTGGAGAGCAACCTATGGTCTTGGCAACAGCCTGTGTCATTTGGGGATCCTTTGGGGCCACTTTGGCCAAGAACTCAATTACATGGAGTCCAAACCCGGAACTGGAAGCTTTGTTTGGTGACAAGTGATGGGCAGTTGGGACTTTGTCTCCTTCATTATTTGGAGATTTTATTTTGATCACCTTCATGTGGGTATATACTTTAGGAGGTTTCTATTGTATTAAGTTTCCATACTACTTCTCAGATGCCCTTTAATTTTAACTGTCTCTTCCCACATTGTCTTCTACTACCCCCTCTCCCCATCCCATCCCCACTTGCTACTCCCATTCCAGACTCATACATCCATCAATAAATATCTATTCTATTCCTCTTTCCTATAGAGATCTATCTGTTCTGTCTAGTCCCTTAAAAATACATCAATATGGGAGGAAACCTGAGAAGGAAAGTAGTCAACAATAGAATGTAATGGGGGGTGTAGTGTGAAAGGTACATATTACATTATTTGTTTTCTTGCACACATGCAATATACATTTACCAATATACAAATAAAATATAATGTAAGTACAGTGATGGCTTTGGGGTGAAAGAAGTCACCAATAAGAGAAGGAATGGGGAGTCCAAGAGTAGTCATTGGTAGTGAGACAGTAACAATGTAAAATGTAAAGATGTAGGAATATGACATAATAAACCCCATTAATTTATCTGTATGTTAACAGAAAATTTAAAAGAAATATTAAAGAGGATTATATGTGTGTTCATAAAATGAAAAATACTTTCCTTCAGAAAAAAATGTGTTGTGATATCTTGTGATTTTTAGTTTTGGGTGGAGGGTGTAAGTTTGGTTCCTGTGTTTGTTTTGCTTTTTAGACAAAAATTTCTCTATATCTCTACATAGAAAGGGCATTGACTCTTTCTTTCCCCATGAAATTGCTTTGTAACTTTGCTTGTTTGTTTTCTTGATTTATTGAGAGAAGTATTTTCTTTATGTAGCCAACTCTACCATGTACTTACCATCCTCAGCTTACTTTACCTACCTTCAGCTTCCTGAGTGGCAGGATTACAGATATGAACCACGATGCCTAGTTTCCCAATGTGGATTCTTTTCCTGACTAACATCATTTTAATTTTAATGGGAGATTATATAGCTATAGATTTATAGATATATCTTATCAAATCAAGAGAATGAACATTTCTCTGTTTTTGAACAATGATTACATGCATATATTCGGAGCCTGCTAATTCTTTTTTATACTTAATTAATTTCTGGTATGAGGAATAGAACCTAGGGCCTCACAAATGCCACACAAAGATTTTACCAGTGAGGTTCATCCACAGACTCTTATCACTTTTTACTTTATTCAGGGTCTCAGTCAGGCCCAATTTGAGCTCACTCTATAGCCCAAGCATGTGTTGAATATGTGGTCATCCTGCTGGAGCCTCTAAGGTATCTGAAGTTCCAGGTCTGCACAACCAGGCCTGCCTCTTGTTCTGCCATCATTTCTTGCAAACTATGTCATACTGTTTAGCTGTAGAACACAAGCACATGTTCTTCCTCTGTGACTGAACTTGGACATTCTTCTGTTGTCCTCTTATCTTTCTCAGCCACTAATGACTGCTGTTTGACTCACTGCTATGAAATCAACATGAGAAGATGGTATGTCTGTCCTTCTGTGTCTGATTTATCCACCACTTACCTATTTTCTCTTAGTTCAAGTCACAGTAGAAGCATTAGTTTTTCCACTCTCAGAGACTGGAGATCACTTTGCTCATGCTACAGAAACCCTTTCTTTCTTAACCATGACTATTCTCAGAAGACCAGTCCCCTTATTTTCATCCATCTGTATTTGCTATCTCATATAAGTCCAAAGTGGAGAAGGGTACAATCTATTTCCAGGTGACTGGCTGAATGTCAGAATCCCTACATACTGTGCACATTGGTAACCAGAGACAACCAGTCTGTGACTATTTAACATCAGAGCACCATGAAGAGAGACAATTCATGATCGGAGAGCTCCTTGGAGTGATGGCATGATGGTTAAGAGTTTATGGTTTTCTTTCAGAGGACCTGAGTTAGATTCCCAGCACCTGCACCAGGTGGCTCACAACCAACTACCTATAACTTCAGCCACAGCTGATCAATTACCCCTTTCTGGCCTTCACCATTACCTGTAAACACATGGCACACACACACACACACACACACACACACACACACACACACACACACCAAGATTCTTAAAATAACAAACAAAAAACAGATAACATGCAAGATGAAGTGACCCACCAGTGACAGAGTAGTGAACAAAGGCCAATGTAAGGATATTTCTCAGAAGGTGAAAACAGTGGCACTAGTGTGGTAGCCTGTTTTCAGGTTCCTCGTGGCTTTACCCAGCAGGTCCGCATAGAGAGGATGATTAGGACCATGGGCATGAGTGCAGGTGCCTAAAATGGTCTGCACTTGGCTGTGCTGGGGGGTGGTCTCCACCCCTTGGCATCTCTATAAATACCCTGGGTCAGAGACATTGGAATAGGATCCAGGCCCTCTCGAGCTATCCTTTATTTTCTATCTGTTTATCTCCACAATCTAAATCCTTCTATCTAATATTTCCTGCTGCTTGCACTCAAGAAAACTCTAGGGAACTGTGGGGTTGGTGGGTAAATGCCCCACAGAATGGCACCGTGAATAGGGACTGAAGAAAAAAGAAAAAAAATAGAGACTAAAGACAAATGAAGAAGGACTGAAGACTAATAAACAGGGACTAAAGATAAAGTAATGGGGACTAAAGATAAAGGAAAATAATAATTTTATTACAGAGTTTTTGGCAAAAGTGTGAGTCAGCCCTGCCAGTGAAAAGGGGGCATGCCTGGTGTTATGGAATATATATATATATATTATTGAGGGGCAGGGGTTTTATCCTTAAGAGAAAAGGAAAAATGGACTGGAAGTATGTCTAATGCTGCAGCACAAAATTCTCTTTTGTCAAAATTTTCTGTCTTCCATCCCTTTCTCAATTTCTATCTATGAAAAATAAGTATAAGTTATAGTGTAGTAATATAGTGTAGGAAAAACATAGAAATGTAAGATCGTGTAGAAAAAATTTAAGATAACTAAAAGCAACTAAACAGAAAAACTCTTCAATTTTCTAACTTTGGGGGCTATGAATGCAAACTGGGGAAAAAAATCTTTCTTTGAGCTTTATGGGTATTAAAAAAAGCTCTTCTTTGAGCTTATGGGGAAGAAAAAGTTTCCTATGGAAGCTTTTGACCTGGGGACAGCTGAAATGCTAAGTCCAAGTGACAGGAGAACATGATTTCTCCCTGAGGCAAAAATGGGGGTGTAAAAAGCAAAAAAGATTAAAGTTCAGAAGTTTTGGGGAAAGTTGGTCTTTCTCTCTTGGGGAAAAAAATCTTTCTCTTAAACTAAAAGCTTTTCTTGGAAAATTTGGGGAAAAAATCTCTCTAAAAAGCCTTAATCTTTCTCTCTCAAGCTAAAAGCTCTCTTAACACAACACAAAAAACCTTAAAAACTAAGGCCTTTAACTTTCTCAAAAGAACAAAAATTAGAACCACGTGAAGATATTAGTATGGCGACTGTTAGTTTTTTGGCTGCGTTGTGTTCTTACCCTGCAAGGAAATGCCACAAAACACGACAGAATCCTCTAACAAGAGTTTTATTAAAGGTAAAGGAACAGAGAGTGAACAGGCCTGTGGGAAACGTGTGTGGAGAAGAAGGAACCGGGAACATGGCGCCAGATTTTAAAGGCTGGACGTGGACAGATCAGCGTCACTACTACACGCAAGCGTGTAGATCACATGGCCACGTTGTGCACCTACATGGCTAGTGGAGCATCATGGATCTTGGTCACGTGAGATGCCCTGACCCAGAAATGGCTATCCTGACCTGGACCTGGCTAGGCGGAAGTGTTCGCCAGGCATATGCAAACACGCCTGACCGTGGGGGCTTGTTGCAAATCTTTCATCCCTGACTCTTCCTTTTTTAAAAAAGAAAAAAATTGTGGTTGACTGGGTATGGGGGCAACATTTCTCTCAAAGACTGCTTCCAGCTGAACAGTGGGGGTTGTTTGGCTCTTGGGGGGCAGGGGGATTAGAGGGTGTCTTGTGAAGTCCTGGGATGATGGTGGGCAGGTCCTAGAATGAAGTTCTGCCGTCCCCTTGTTCTGCAGCTGTCCATCCATGCTATGGCTGGGAACCTTCTGTTTGACAAGATACTGTTGACATAGAAAAGGCTTAGAGAGAAAGAATCATTATTATTTTATTTTGGAGTTGGCATTTGTCTGAGGTAGATCTGGCCTGTCCAGATAGAGACATGTGATTTTTACCTGAGGTAGATCTGGCCTTAGTACTCTGCTTAATTTTTATCTGAGACAAGCCTTATTAGAGGTAGTTTGTTTAAGGCACCTGTTTCCCTTATTAGGTTAGCATTTAGGAAACGCAGGTGATCAGTTGCTGAGTATTGAACAATGATAGATTATTGTATTACATTATTCCTTACCGCCTGGATATTTTTGATGGTCCTTTTTGCCTCTGGCTCTGTGTGGCCCTGGTTGGGAAATGAAGGGGTGATACCTTATTCCTCTGGAATTGGTGACAAGGCAGTGGATCCTGGTGTCCTCTGGAGTTTGAGAGTGAGAGGCCCTGTTTGTTTCACTGTATATGAAGAGAGATTTTTCTGGGATGGAGGTGAGATAAAAGGTTTTAGATGAGACAGGTGGACCCAGTGAGGAAAGCCTTCGAGATTAGCAGCTGTAGGAGTCACAAGAATTACCTTGAAGGGTCCCTGCCACTTAGGGGAAAGGGGTGAAGGGTGCTGGCCTGGAGGGAAGAGAAGAACCTGATCCCCAATGTGTATTGGAGGTGGACAATTATTGTCACACGGCTGAGGTAATGAACAGTCTGCGTAGCTCCATAGGATAGACCTTAGGTGACATAAAAGAGGAGTTAAAAGGCTATCTGGAATAGTTGGAGGTTTGGATAAAAGACCTGGTGTTAGAACTGGCCTTCCATACATTAGTTCAAACAGAGAGATTGAAAGAGGCTTTTTAGGGAGAGCCCTGAGCCTGAGGAGAGCTAGAGGCAATAATCTTACCCAGTCGAGATGAAGTTCCTGTGACATCTTCGTAAGAATAGTTTTTAAAGACCGGTTGGTATGCTCCACCTTTCCTGAGGATTGAGGACGGTATGGGATATGGAAATTCCAGGGAATATTTAACGCCTTAGCTAGTGTCTGAGAAATCTGAGAAGTGAATTCTGGGCCATTGTCAGACTGGAGAGAAGCAGGGACTCCAAAACGAGGAATAATTTCTAGGAGAAGGTCTGCAACTGTCTGAGCCCGCTTATTAGAAACTGGATATGCCTCCACCCAATTTGAAAATGAGTCCACCATCTCGAGGAGATACTTAACTTTCCTGACAGTGGGCATATGGGTAAAATCGAGCTGCCAGTCAGTCCCTGGAAGGGAACCTCTAGCCTGGTGGGTGGGAAAAGGCTGACTCCTGTACTTGGTATTGGGATCCGTTTTTTGGCAGATCTCACAAGAGGCAGTAATAGTTCTTAAGAACTGTAAATCCTCAGAGGTGGGCTTTTACAAATTGAGACAGAGCAAGATTATTAGGATGAAAGAGCTGGTGTAGATAGGAAAGAATTTGTCTAGTGTCTGGAGTTCCCTGTGAGGGTGTAGGCTGTACTGTATGGATTCCCTGTGGTGGGTGAGGTGAGACTTGGCCCTGGAGGGCCACTGTCCTGGCTGCCTGGTCAGCCCGGTTGTTTCCCTTAGAGATGATGGAGCTATAGGTCTGATGAGACCGGCAGTAGACAATTCCTATAGCCCTGGGGAGGTGGGAAGCCTCCAGCATGGCCATTATTTGGCTTGAGTTAGATATGGATCCCCCTTTTGTTGTGAGAAGGCCACGCTCCCTCCAAATAGCAGCGTGGGACAGGAGGATATGAAAAGCATATTTGGAGTCTGTGTAAACATTTAGAGATTGTCCCTGTGCCAATTGGAAGGCACAGGTGAGAGCTATCAGCTCAGCCTGTTGGTTGGTGGTGTGTGTGGGTAATGCCTATGCCTCTACTATCTCAGTATCTGACACTATGGCATAACCCACTTTACGGGTCCCTTCATATAAGAAGGAGCTGTCATCTGTGTACCAGGTATAAGTAGCCTGAGGCAATGTGCCCTCCTGTATGTGTGAAGGGTGAGGTAGCAGCTCTTCTAAAGTTTCAGTGCAGGAATGAGAAGGAGAATAGTCAGTGTTAGGTTGAGGAAGGAGGCTTGAAATATTGAGAGGTGGACAGGTCCGGAAAGTAAGTGTGGCATCCTCTAGTAATGCCACCTGGAGAGAAAGAACTTGGGAAGGAGGTAAAGTTTGTAAGCCTTTATAAGTTAAAAGATGGGATAGATTATAGTGAGAGAAAACAGTAATAGATGACCCAAAACTTAGCTTCTTTGATTCCCAAATAAGGAGCTCTGCAGCTGCTAAGGCACGGATGCAAGGTGCCCAGCCCTGACTGGTAAGGTCTAGCTTCTTTGACAGATAGGCTACAGGTGCAAAAGAGGGTCCCAGCTGATGCCCTAGAGTTCCCAGGGCAAATCCCTCTTTCTCTGCTACATAGAGGGAGAAGGGACGGGTTAAGTCTGGGAGATGGAGCGCTGGAGCCTGAAGAAGAGCCTGCTAGAGCTTTTGGAAAGGTTTAGTGACAGGATGAAGGAGGGGCTCATGCGGTGAGCCCTGAGCTGCCTCGTATAAGGAGCGAGCAAAGAGAGAAAAAGATGGAACCCAGGACCGTACAAAGCCAGCTATTCCTAGGAAAGACAGAATCTCCTGTTTAGTAGAAGGGACTGTGAGGGACTGGATTAGATGCTTCCTGTCTACAGTAATAGCCTTGTGAGTTGGAGTAATGGATAGACCTAAATAAGTGACCTGGGGAGTTGACAACTGAGCTTTAGAAGGAGATACCCTGTAACCCCAGCTGGATAAGAAATTTAGGAGAGCAGAGGTGTTAGTTTGGCTAACCTGTAAGGATGGGCTACAGAGCAAGATATCATCCACATATTGTATTAGTTTAGAGCCAGGGAGAGACAGAGAAAGAAGGTCAGAGGCCAGAGCCTGACCAAATAGGTGTGGACTGTCTCTGAATCCCTGTGGCAGAACAGTCCAGGTCAGCTGTGTGGACCGGTGGGTGTCAGGGTCAGTCCAGGTAAAAGCAAAGATATTTTGAGACTGAGGACTGAGAGGAATAGAAAAGAAGGCATCTTTGAGATCTAGAACTGAGAAGTGAGAGGTCCCTGAAGGGATAGTGGACAGGAGAGTATAAGGGTTAGGCACTACAGGATGGAGAGGGACCACTGCAGAGTTAATGAGCCAGAGGTCTTGAACCAGGAGGTAGGTTCCATTAGACTTTTTAACTGCAAGAATGGGAGTGCTAAAAGGTGAAGAGATTAGGCAGAGCAGCTTTTTCCTGAGAAGGTCAGAAATGATAGGCTTAAGTCCTCTTAGGCTCTGGAGTGAGAGAGGATACTGAGCTTGGGTGATATACCTTGCAGGATCTTGTAGCTGGATAATAACAGGCTGATGGTGTCTAGCAATAGAAGGGTTCTGGGTATCCCAGACTTTTGGGTCTACCTGAGAAGCTGGTAGGGGAAAAGAATTGTTAGAGTCAGAAGAGTGAGTGGCTAGGAGGAGAAGTAAAGGAGCTGCTGGCGCGTCTGGATGAGGTGAATGTGTGTAGCAAAAGAAATGGACGCTCCTACCTTAGCTAGAAGATCCCTCCCCATTAAAGGTACAGGGCAGCTTGGCACCACTAAGAATGTGCGTGTGAGAGGGATGCCTCTGAAAATGCAATTGAGTGGTGGTGTCTGATGAGGTAGATAAGGCTGTCCCCCAACCCCGACAATAGGGAGACAAGCAGGAAAGGTGGGCCCCCAAAACTCTCTCAGGACAGAGTAGGTAGCTCCGGTGTCCAAAAGGAACGAGATGGGGCGCCCATTGACCTTTATAATTACCCTAGGTTCCCTGTGTGAGATGGGAGTGGCCGGGGTGGAAACCAGGCAGCATCAGTCCTCGCTGTAAGCCAAGCCTACAAAGTCAGCTTGAGGGTGGTCTTCATCTGGCATTCCTATGTCGCTTGGGACATTAGGACAGTCAGCTGACCAGTGACCCTTTTGGTAACAGTTTGGACAAGGCTTTGTCGGTGCCCTTCGTGGGCTGGCGGTGCAAGCCTGGGCCCAATGGCCTTCTCTCCCACACTTGAAGCAGGGACCAGACGGCTTGTGGGGAGCTGGTCGGACAGTGCTTGCCAGCATCTGGCAGCTCCTTTTATGGGCTTTTTCATCTCTACCATGGTACATCTTAAATGCTATCACCAGCATATCTGCCTGTGGAGTTAGAGGGCCATTCTCCAAACGTTTAAGTTTATCCCTAATGTCAGGGAAGCTCTGTGAGACAAAGTGGGTCATTAGCAGCTGCCTGCCCTCAGGCCTCTCTGGGTCTAAGCTAGTGAACTGAAGTAGAGCTTTGGTGAGCCGCCCTAGGAAATGAGACGGATTTTCGTCCTTATCTTGAATAACCATTTTTAGTTTTTCATAGTTTACTGGTTTTAGGGCAGTCTTACAGAGACCTGTCAGGAGACAGGTAATAAACCTATCTCTGGCTAGACAGCCACCCTGGGTGTTATAATCCCAGTATGGCTCTCAGTCAGGAACCGCCTCAGCTCCTAGAGGGTGTGAAAGGTTAGTTTGATGAATTTCGTCTGCGTGACTCCTAGCCTGCTCCCAAACCCGCCTGCGCTCCTCAGGAAGTAAGTTATTAGAAAGTATCATGAATATATCATGAAAGGTGAGACTATAAGATTGAGTTATATATTGAAACTGTTTAATAAAGGCAGCAGAATTAGAAGTATAAGAACCCAGCTTCTTTCTATCTGAGAGAGTTCTGATAGAGAGAATGGAACATGAACTTTAATCAGTCCATCCACACCAGCCACCTCTCGCAAAGGGAGAAGAGTGGAAGGTTTTGGATGGCTGGAATCCGGCAATTTAGCAGCCCAAGAGTGGGTGGTAGGAGGAGTGAAGTTTGGAGCTAGGGCAGGGCCTTTGGAACTGGCCGCTGCCGAGGAAGGAGCAGCTTTAGAAGAAGAAGAATCCGGAAGGGGAGCAGAAGGAACAGTTGTTCTAGGAGTTGGAGCTGGAGGTTGAATAGGTGGAGGTTCGTTAGCAGGATCTAGAGTCAGAGATTCCGGAGTCAGAGAATCCTCCAGTTCAGGCACAGCCAGGAGCATATGAGCAGGAGAGAAGGAATCCAGAAGAGACAGTTTAGCACTGAGAAAGAAAAACGCTATGACATAGGGCAACTCTTGCCATCTGCCTGAGCGCTGACAGTAATTAGATAACTCCCGTAAAATATTGGGATCTAAGGAGTCGCTCAGCAGCCATTTTTTGTTGTTTTCTAAAGCATACTTTGGCCATTTTTTAGAACATAGACGAGTTAGCTTAGGAATCTTTATGTAAGGCATTAAACTGAGAGGTTTTAAAGCTTCAACAAGACAGCCTAACGGAGAGGAAGGACTAACAGGGTTGGAAGCCTTGTTTCCCATGTCTGCAGCAGAGAGGCAGACAAAAATAAAAAAGAAAAAAACAAACGTGATCCGGAGCCAAGGCCCCAGGCGTCCCCAAGGCCAAGGACGGATACCAGGCACAAGCTGCTCCTTGGCTCATCAGCCACAGAAGCAGGGGTCTCCCGCCACACGAGGAAAGGATTCCCTGGGAATCCAGACAGCATCTGCCGCTTCGTCAAGTCGGATGAACGTGTCGGCCCCACGTGGCCCCCAGGACACACCCAACGGCAGTGGTCCCAATGCGAGAAATATCTCAGGCTGCAGATGTGGGAGAGGGCTAGAAATCTCAGGCCTGCGATAGGGGCTGACCGTAGCCAATGAAGACCATGGCTGGGGGTTCCCCGGTCTCAAGAATACTTGTGAGGCGCCGGACGATCAACGGTCGTTCTCACAGATTCAGGAAACCATTTACGCTGGCCAAAAAATGGGGGTACTCACCAATCGGAGAAAGTGGTGTTGCATGGAATTTTTGCGGTCAGGCAAAATGGAGAGCGGTCTGTCACATACGGAGCAGAATGTTGCAGTCCCCAGTTTATGGGTTTCCAGGCGCAGGGCGCCCGGAAGCGCCCACTCGGTTTTGGCACCAAAATGTTAAGTTTTTCGGCTCCATTGTGTTCTTACCCTGCAAGGAAATGCCACGAAACACGACAGAATCTGCTAACAAGAGTTTTATTAAAGGTAAAGGGACAGAGAGTGAACAGGCCTGTGGGAAACACGTGTGTGGAGAAGAAGGAACCGGGAACATGGCACCAGATTTTAAAGACTGGACGTGGACAGATCAGCGTCACTACTACACGCAAGCGTGTAGATCACATGGCCACGTTGCGTGCCTACGTGGCTAGTGGAGCGTCACGGATCTTGGTCATGTGAGATGCCCTGACCCGGAAATGGCTATCCTGACCTGGACCTGGCTAGGCGGAAGTGTCCGCCAGGCATATGCAAACACGTCTGACCATGGGGGCTTGTTGTAAATCTTTCAGGGACCACCTGTGATTAGCTCTAAGGGACAACAACAAACTTAAGACAGCAAAACCTCTCCAAGTTCTCTTTCAAGCTTTAAAAATCCTCCCTGCAATGCAGGAGGCAGAGATAGAGTTCCTAAAACCCTCTTTTCTAAGCTCTGTCTCTTCAAGCTAGTAAAAGACAGTGGGTCAGAGTACCCTGAGGGAAACACTTGGGAGAGTAAGGGTGAAGAACCACAAAGAGCCCAATAAGGCAGGAAACTATTTACTGGGAAATGTAAAGAAGCCAAGCTTTTCAGTTGCAGCTGAGCTGAGGCATCAAGGGTTTTGTCTGAGTGAGCTTCAATGAAAAGGTACTCTTAATTGCCCTAACACAAAGATCCCCTGAAGCAAGGCAAACTCTGTTAGCATTGTATCCTTGCTTCAGACCACCAACCCAGAGGCAACTGGCCAGCATCTCTGAGTTTAAATACACTTCAGGGATACTAGGGTTCCTACAGTTGCAAACTTCCTGAAGTGCACAGCTGAGGAAGGAAGGTGCAGGACCCAGGGGAAAACTGCTAATAAACAACCAAAGCTAAAGCCAGTGGGAACAGCATAGTTGTCCACTTTCCTACAAGTCCCTGGTTAATAGGTCCACAGCTGCAAAAAGAAATATGAGGAAAAGCTTTCCTATCAGAGTAATGACCTTTCTGGGAAAACAGTAAAGCTGAACTGTGTCTGAAGCAGTTGTGCTGCTGAGTCAGAACGCTGTCTGGGGAAAGAGCCCAGCTAGGGCAGAACAGAACTATCCAGGAGTAAAGCTTTCTTTCTATCAGAGAAAGCATCTTTTTGAGAAAAGCTTTGTTTCAACTGACTCTCAGTGAGATGAGGGAGTGTAGCCCTAAAGGGTGATTGCCTCTGGCATAAACTCTGTCCTTGAGCACATGGACAAACAAACACCACCCACTGGGGGACTGGGCCAGGTGAAGGCCTGATGGAGCAAAACACCTGTCCTAATGGTGAAAGGACCAAGCAGATGCCATAACAGGCTGCTCAGTCTTCTCTCAGAGATCAGGCCTCAATTTCAGTTTCCTGAGACTTGAGCAAGCAGTTTCTGGGAGGGCCATGAACAAAAGACTGTTCAAAGTTTAGCCAGATGTTTACTTTCTGGGGCCCCTCACCAACTTAGAGTTATGTGCAGTACGTGCTTGACCAGCCAGCCCCCATGGTGGCTCAAGGACAAAGCCTGGGACTTGTGCTGGACTGCCCCCAAAGTAATAAATTATAACCACCAACCAGTAAATTCAAAGGTTACATACCCTCACCCAATTAAAAGAGAACAGAGATAAAAATAAACCAATCCGAGTTGCACCCGAGCAAAACTCCCCCAACCCCCCTGAAGGGCTTGTGGATTTTGCCTTTAAAAAGCCAGCCACACAGGCCGGGCGGTGGTGGCGCACGCCTTTAATCCCAGCACTTGGGAGGCAGAGCCAGGCGGATCTCTGTGAGTTCGAGGCCAGCCTGGGCTACCAAGTGAGTCCCAGGAAAGGCGCAAAGCTACACAGAGAAACCCTGTCTCAAAAAAACCAAAAAAAAAAAAAAAAAAAAAAAAAAAAAAAAAAAAAAAAGCCAGCCACACAAAGAAAAAGCAAGTTCCTCCTGGCCTCATGACTATGAGTGAGTGCTTTGGATCGAGCTTCCCTGTCCACGGCTTGTAAACAAACAGAAATAAACCATGCTAATTGCATTCTGAACCTAAGGTCTGTGGTGGTTCATCTTTGGGGTCCCAATCTGGGCAATTAGGGAGTTTAGAGATGGCAGAAACCTCTCCTGTTACAAAAGCAGAAGCTTGATTTATGAACACAAACTCCACAGGCCCAGAAAACAGAAATGGACAAAAAGCCCCTACCTTCAGTAGCAGGGAAAGCCACCACTGTAGTGTCAGAAACTGTCTCTGGGGTAGAGGGAATAAATAGAGACCAAACTGGGAACTGTCTGGGAGAAAGACTCTCTGAAGAAAGCGAAGGGACAGATTCCTCCCCAGAAAATGCATGACCTGAAAAAGTTGCTAGAATTTGAGGCAGATTTGGGGGTGGGGGGAAGCTCCTATCTCCAAAGGCAGCTAGCAGAGGAACAGAGCCACAGCCTGAGATATCTGAAGATCTGCATCTGGGGGGAAAGGAACAAGCAAAATGAGAATAAGATCACTGGGAGAAAATCTCTCTGAAGGAGCTATGGAAAAGCTGTTGTAAATGCTTTTGTTTTTCACTGACTGGCTAAGGCAAACACAAGGCCCGAAGAAAGTTCCTATCAGAAATTACCCACCTCAATGTGTGCTAAGGAGGCAGGTGCAGTTCTGATCCCGAGCCAGTGTCTAATGAAGGAGAGACACCTGTTGAAGCCAGCTGAAGAGAGAATAGAAATCTCCCAATCTCCCGTAGTTGAAAACTGAAAATGCTTGGTTCAAATCTCTTGTTGTAAAAGCAAAAACTTCTAAAGCAAGTCCAGTAAAAGAGAACTGGAGGTTGACTCCCAGACCCAAAAAGAGCTATGGGAAATGAAGTCCATAAGCTAGCTCATAACAGTGATGTTGAAGAGAAATGAATTCTGGTAAATGTAGTATTTCAGATAAAGATGGCGATATTGTCCAAAAATGTTTCAGCTCAGAATGAAGTTTCTTCTCAAAGCAATGCTAGAAAGCTTAATCTTACCTCTTGAGAACTCAAATCAGACAAAAAGCTTCCTATAAGAGCAAACAAGACACTTTAAAATCCTTAAAACAAGGGAAAACAGTTTATACACTGAACGTTGTCTTAGATATGAAGAAACTTATGGGAAATTAAAGTTCTTTACTTCTTGAACAAACAGCCTGCAATGAGTGATTCCCTTGCAAATCTAATAAGGATACAAGGAAATAGGCATTCAAAAAAGAAATGACTGCTTTATAGACCGGAAACAAACTTCAGAAAAGCTGTCTTAAAAAAAATAGTTGCTTCACCTGAAAGTTCCTTATAAGAAATCAATGCTAAATATTACAGCTGCTAATGATGATAACATCAGGAGTTAAAGATAATGAAGTGAAAATACTAAATCCTGAAAGTGCTTTTTCTCAAAGTAAGCTAATGAAGGATATGTTTCATGAAAGAGCATCTATGTTCTTGACTCCTTTGAATAGTTAAAAGTTTTGGTGAAAATATTGGAACTAAAGTCAAAATGTTGTTTCAACAAATTCAAGACACTATTCACAAAAGAAAGTTGTCATGCTTTGTGGGCCATATTAGAGCTCACTTCAATCTTCCTGGTCCTTTAGTTGAGGGTAATGCAATGGATGATAAGTTACCAAAGATAGTAGCATTATCCGAAGTGGAAATGACTCAACAGTCACATGCTCTTCAACATCAAAATAACAAAAGCTTAATATAGTAATTCAACCTTACCAAAGAAGCAGCTCGTCAAATAGTTAAATGATGTGGGGTATGTCCAAAGTATTTTCCTGTCCCTCACTGAGGGGTAAACCCTCGAGGTCTTCTTCCTAATCATCTATGGCAAATGGATGTTACTCATATTGCAGAATTTGGCAAATTAAGATATGTACATGTGACCATTGACACTTATTCAGGATTTTTAATGGCTAGTGCACAATCTGGGGAAGCTACAAAACATGTAATTATGCACTGCTTGAAGTGTTTTCATATATGGGTATACCAAAAATTATTAAAACTGAAAGTGGTTCTGGATATAGAAGTAAGGCATTTCAACAGTTTTGTACCCAATGGGAAATTGTACATAAAACAGGTATTCCTTATAATCCTCAGGGACAAGCTATTGTAGAAAGGGCTCATAGCAGTCTTAAAATACAACTTCAAAAAATAAAAATAAAAAAGGAAGAAATTTACCCTCAATCTCCACATAATGCATTAAATCATGCTCTTTTTGTTCTGAACTTTTTAAATATGGATGTCTGTGAGCAGTCTGCCACAGATAGATTTTGGCACAGTGGCATCCAAGTGACTTTTGCTCAAGAGAAATGGAAAGATCCCTGCTTGGGATTATGGAAGGGTCCCGATCCTGTTTTAATATGAGGTCGAGGATATGTTTGTGTTTTTTCACAAGAGGAGAATGAAGCTTGGTGGTTACCAGAGCATTTGGTAAGAAGCATGGAACTAAGAAAAGTCAGCTCCAATGACGTTCCTATAAAGGAACCAGAATGAAAGTGGCTTGATTAGTATTTCTGAGGTTTTGTCACTGGTTAATGCAAACAGTGAGGAAATAGAGTTCGGGGCTGTGCTGCTTTTGGCTTTACTAGCTCCTTTAGAAAAATACTTTATATCACCTAATAGCTGTGCAGTATTTTTACAAAGAGCTTTACAGCAGCTAAATATGGTAATTTCACCCTCAGGGTGAAGTGGAGTTTTTCTGGTAGAACAAACCAAAAGTACTGCTGTAATAGAAATGTTTGTCTGAATTGAGGCATTTAGGGGAGCTATTATGAATTTGGGTGAAGGGACAGCCTCTAGTTAAAAACTGTTTACTGCTGACAGTGCATCTGCTGGTTCTGAATGGGTGAGAGAACTTAGCAACTTTGGAGTGTGACTTTGTCCCCAGAATGTTACAGTCCCCTAGCAACAAGTACCACAACTCTATAAGGACAACACTCACTAAATCCCAGTGTTGTATAGCAAAGCTGACTGTAAATTCTAAACTTTAGAAATGATGTACGTAGTTTCTGTCTAGATAAGAGAATCTTTCTAATAGAGATAGTGATAATAATTAAGAGTAAGAAGTAGAAAAAGATGAAAAGATATGTGAGTTTGTAGAAATTATTCTGTCTTGTTAGATCTGTGTTAAGAAATCTTTAGGTGTTTGCTAAGTTAAATATATGCTAATGGTAGCCCTATATAAGTTTGTAAAATAGATCTACAGAGTTCCTTTAAGAATATAAGCTTGCAGCCGGGCGGTGGTGGCGCACGCCTTTAATCCCAGCACTCGGGAGGCAGAGGCAGGCGGATCTCTGTGAGTTTGAGGCCAGCCTGGGCTACCAAGTGAGTTCCAGGAGAGGCTCAAAGCTACACAGGGAAACCCTGTCTCAAAAAACCAAAAAAAAAAAAAAAAGAATATAAGCTTGCAAGAAGTATCTAAGGTAGTCTTAAGACATGTAGTAATAAGTTTGTAAGATGCTAGTTGTAAATGTAAGTTTAAATAAGAAATAAGAAGATGGAATGAATATAAGAAGTATATAAGAAGTAATAAGAAATATATTTGCTAAAGTAGTTCTATAGTTTCCTTAAAGAGTATAAATAAGTAGATGTTAATATGTTATATGTGAGTTTGTAAAAATGTGTAAATGTTGAGTGTGAGTTTATGCGTAAGCACATGTTATATGTGAGTTTGTGAAAGTGTAAATATTGGGTATGAATCTATGCTTAATGTATATGGTGAAAGAACTTGAGACACAGAAGGTAGTGTCCTAGTGGACTGCAAAGTAGGCAGTCTGAATGGTTTCAAAAGCTCCAGAAGCCACTAAGAAGCTAAGAATGGCAGACACCAGAACCAGCACAACAAGGAATCCACAGCTGAGATCCGTAAAAAATCAACGCAACACAGAAAAACCTGAGCTAACATCAACGGTGCAGTTTAAAATATTACTGTAACTAAAAAGGTCTCTGGCTCGAAAATAAAAGTTGCAGAGACACTTGTTTGAACTAAAACTAAAACTGCAAAAAGTTTTGGTTGTAAAACATCTCTTCATATTTGGAAGTGAAAGCCTGATACCAGAATTTATTTCTTGTTTGAACTTTTTGAACTTAAAATGAGCTAAAACTACAGAAAGGTTTTGGAAGAGTTACTTTTTATATATTAAGAAAGGGGGATGAGTGGGAGCCTGTTTTCAGGTTCCTCATGGCTTTACCCAGCAAGTCTGCATTGAGGGGATGATTAGGGCATGAGTGCAGGTGACTGAGATAGTTAGTCTGCACCTGGTTGTGCTGGGTGGAGGTCTTTTGCTCCACCACTTAGCATCTCTATAAATACCCTGGGGCAGAGACAGTCAGGGCACGTTGGAATAGGTTCCAGGCCCTCTCAAGGCTATACTTTATTTTCTATCTGTTTATCTCCACAATAAATCCTTCTATCTAATATTTCCTGCTGCTCACACTCAAGAAAACTGTGGAGAACTATGGGGTTGGTGGGTAAATGCCCAGCACACTAGGAAGAAAAATCAAGGTCTCTCCAGAAAATCGAGAGCCTCAGGATCTTCTTGCCCTCTGTCTTTCCTTCTCTGGCATTCCTGGACATCATATATGTGGCCTCATAGCACACTTGCTTGGTGATTCTCACATTCTTGATGGAGGTGAGAGAACAGGTGGCCAGCATTAAGTACCTATTCTCTGACAGAGGAAGAGATGAGACAATGTCATTTAAGTCTTATCACATCCCCATTCCTTCCCAGATGGGTTGTCTCTAGTGGACCAGATAGACCACAGAGATCATAAAGTGGTGAGTTGAAAGTGTCCTTGGCTATAAGGGACATGTGGCTGCCAGATTGTACTATGTCATATACATATATAGTTTCAAGCACATTTCAAAAAGGACTACAGGAAACAGAGCAAAGGGAAGAAAAGCTCCTAGATGCATACCAAATGAACTGCCATAAGAACAATAGGCCTAGGCAATGGAAGTCCTGTGTTCAGGAGCACCCTGGTGTTCTCCCAGGGCATTTCCATAATATGGCTTCTTTACAGCCTATTATATTGCAGCCCCCCTTTGACCCTGTGTTTCATTTCTTCACAAAAAAAAGTTGTCAAGGAAGACACTGAGCATTCTGCTCATTTTTATCCTGAGACAGGCTGAGAGCATAGATCAGTCAACATAGAGCCAGACCCCCACTCTGCACTCTTCTTTCATTCAGGCCTTTGTTTTAGTGCATCTTGCTGTCTGTGAGGGATCACAGCACCCTCCCTGCTGCTTTCTTCTTCTCAAGCAGCTGTGTTTAAGGAACAAGCATTCTGCTTCCTTCTAGGAGCCAAGTACAGTCTGTTTCCTGGCCTTGAAATGAAGAAGCCATGGAATCCTCTATCAAGGCATTGCCATGAGAGTGAAGGTGAGTGGGCAGGGAAGGGAGGTTAAGGATAATAATTTCAGTCAAGATGCCTGGGAAGGTCACAGACAACTCCTCCCTTCCTTAGGTCAGAACTGAGTGGAAAGGAGTTCATTTGCAAGATTATGTGGAAGAGCCTGTCACATAAAATCCTATAACATTAAAAAAGAGCATACATTGAGCCGGGCGGTGGTGGCGCACGCCTTTCATCCCAGCACTCGGGAGGCAGAGCCAGGCGGATCTCTGTGAGTTCGAGGCCAGCCTGGACTACCAAGTGAGTTCCAGGAAAGGCGCAAAGCTACACAGAGAAACCCTGTCTCGAAAAACCAAAAAAAAAAAAAAAAAAAAAAAAAAAAAAAAAAAAAAAAAAAGAGCATACATAACTATGGATAATGAGTAAATGGAAAGCATGTAACCTGCTCAGTGGGATGAACATTGTCTTACATCCTATCATAAATATGGGTAGATATACTTCCCTTTACACACACACACACACACACACACACACACACACACACACACGCACACGCACACGCACACGCACATGCACACGTACACGCACACATGCACACACACACAGAGTGAGAAGGAGAAAGAGAAAGAGAGAGACAGAGAAAGAGAGAGAGACGGGGTGTGGAGTGCTCATCTACTAACTCATCTACTTATTAGTGAAAGATTCAAGGCTCCACTTCCCTATGTATTTGAGGATATAGGAGACAAACTGTGTTTGCTTTCTCTGCTGCTGTCACTGGAAAGCTTCAAGAGAGTCAGAATGTACAATTTCTCCCCCATAGGCCTGTGATTCCCCAGGAAATCTGGACAGATTTCACAAGCTTCCACAAGCTCTAAACCAAGCTCAAACTCCTGGCCTGAAACTTATGCACAGCTTTTGACACTAAAGGAGAATTATTAATTACACTGGTAGGACCTTGCAGAACTGGGCCAAATTACCTATGCTTCATCACACATTAAACTCACTGAAAATTCACCCATTTCATGTGTGCAAAATGTTTTCATTATTTCCACATGTATAAGTGCCAATGGTTCAAATTTTTATGAAATCTGTTTAATGCTTTGGGGAAACGAAGAACAAACATACTAAAATGGGATGGAGGAAGTGATGAGGCTTAGCCCACATTTCATAATCAATCAGGAGACTTCTGAACTACCTCTGCACATAGTGTCTTAGTGATGAGTAAAGAGAAGGAGAGGCCATGCTTCACCTGCTTCCCCTCCATGAGTGGACTGAAACCCTCTGCTCCAGCATTCGCTAAAGCTACAGGAGCCTGGAATTTGGAAATATGTATCAAAAAGTAAATTGTTCTAACTTATCACCCTTCTGTAGGTGAACATTCTGAAGGCACTTTTGTCATGGCAGAGGGAAAATGTCTGAAGGTGAGTAACTCCCACTTCCAGAGTACTGCACCACACTTTCCCCTCCATTTGAGTCCAGGGTGGTGAGGATACAAGATCTGAAATGCCCCTAGTCCCCATTCCCCTAACTCTCTGCATCTTTGATTTCTTCCCCTTTCTCTGTATTTCTTAACACTTTTCTCTACTTATCACTTCCTTCCTTCTTTCTTGTTTATTTCTTCCTTTAATTCCCTTTTTACAGTACAGAGAATAGAATGAAGGGTTTCACTCATGATTAGTAGGTGTTCTATCACTGAGGCAATCTCTTGTACCTTCCTGCTCTCTTCGTCAAAATGCCTGACCTAGCATCAATTGCACAATAATATCCATCCAAGATTCTGACAGCTAATAAATCTTCAGTTGGCAAACTGCTTGCAGGTGCTGGGTCACTGCCCAGTGGGAGAGTACTTGCCTCGGAGTGTTTAAGTCCCGATTTAAACCTCCAGTGCCATGGACAGTGGTGCATATTACACTACTTCCTAATATTTAAGATCAGCTCCAAAAGATTTACCCCTTGCCTACTTAAGAAGATGGATTTGACAATGTTTTCTCTAATTTCTTGAAAGGAAGCAGCATATTATTATCAGATTCATTGTAATGAAGAGGCTGTGGTGCAAAAGTGTGCTATACTGTGGGTCTCAGCTTCAGTTTCACTTGCTATGTAACCCACAGCCCAAAGTACTGAAATGCAGCCATATCTTCATTGGTGTCTGAAGTCCAGGTAATGTCCCACTCAGGTGTTTTTCCACAGAGCCCGATGGTGCTCCCAGCCTGATACCCACTCTTTGAGCAGGAAGTACCAGCGGCTTCTGCTCTGTGAATGGGCCACTAGTCTATCGGGGAACCTATGTGGCTTTCACTGTGGACCCTTCCCACTGTGATGTCTTTCAGGATATTGTCTGCACCTGGGAACTGCCTGATTCACAGTCTGGGCACAGAGTAACCTTTAGAGTCACCCGAGTTCTTATGAAATGGGAGCTTCCACAGTTTCAGATTGCACTCTTGTGCAGAGGATTAAGGGATCTGGGAGTTGTTGGTGAGCAAGGAGAC